>NC_089587.1:191674545-191974545 GCF_019320115.1 Miscanthus floridulus
CGAGGTCGAGAGGCGCGTCGCGACGGACGGCGCTTCGCCATCCGTCATCCCGCGAGCCTGGACATGGCACGAGGATGGAAATTGTCCGCGACGTATATACGAGCCCCGCGACTCTTGACAGCTAACGTCCCACCGGATCTGGATGACGCCGTGGCCTGTCGCTGGTCGCCGGAGGGCGGCCCTACCTGCTCGTCGTCGTCGAACACTAACGTACTTGGCACCTGCTAACGTGGCCTATCGCTGGTCGCCGGAGGGCTGGAGCTGTGGCCGCCGGCCATGCATCGGCAGTGGCAGCACACGGTGCATGGGCTCCGGCCGTGGCAGCGGCTGGCCGTGCGGTAGCGTGCGCGGCACCGGTGTCGGCCCCAGAGACGGCAGCTCGCGCCACCGCGCGCGTTGCAGAGAGCGGGCAGAAATTTATACGCACGAAATGAGTCTGCTTGATTGATGCATCATCTTTGATTGAAAGAAATTTATCTGTCAGATTAAGAACCAAAAATAATTGCACGTCGAATAGAAAGTGCCGATGGAATTTTGGGGACCAGCAGGCTGAAGCCCAACTCGCTTACTGCACACAAAAACACAGGCCCAACCACCCCATGTCGACAGGAATTCACAGCATGGTCCAGCATATTCCAGCCCACATAACTTCGAGCCCAAAGCTGCAACGTCTCGGGCACAGCACAGAAGCGGCCGGGGGAACAGCGAGCAGGAGCCAAGCCAAAACGTACGTGTATGCATGGGGACACACACGAGTGAGTCTGACGACCCTGGCTCGCTAAACACCTCTACGACGAGTACAAAAACACGCAGTAAGTGCACGTACACCAACACACTCTGGCACGCGGACCTAGCACGGGCTGCTCCGACCGTAGTTGTCGTCTCTGCCAGGCTCCTGCTCAGCGCCTCCCATGCCGAGCTCCTTCTGCCTTCTGGTGCGCGCCTATGCTGCCGTGCGGCGCCATCGACACGATCAACTCGCACCACGGCTCAGCGCCTCCCATACGTATACAGGCCGTCGTCGCCGCCATGCATGCGTCGGCACGCACACCGGAAGATCTCCGGCAAGCATCTGGCCTTTCGAGACTATGCTGATCTCTTTTGGCTATCTTGTGCCCGCCCCGTCCCCCTGCTTTCCGTTGGCCTCCTCCTCGCCGCCGTTGGCTGCTCTTTTTCTGTCCAATCGCTTTTGCTTCGTCGAGGCGAGGACGTTGCACATGTCCTGAATCCAGCCGCGGCCGTCCTCCAAATCATAACTTGTTTCTGTTGCTGCTCCGGTAGCGGCGGCCATCCTCCAATCCTAACTTGTTTCCGTCGCTGCTCCGGCAACTACCCGGACCATTCTTAGTTTCCTTCACCGCTCCCGGCCGTCTACCAGACGGAGACCGCGCGCCATTGAGTCCTCTCTACTGCTGTGCTGCGCTCGCCCTCCAAGCGTTTGTTCAATCGTCCAATGCGCGGGTGCAGGCCGGCGTCGCCGCCGTCGTCTTCCTCCGGCGTACTGGTCGCGACGTGCCACACCAATACAATACACCATGATTCTCTCGATGTGTGTCTAAGCCTTGCTGAGGTCCTCATCGCCTTTCTGGTCGGTCCTCCTCTTCACCCTTCAGGGACTCCTGGGCAGCGGGGGACCCAGGAAATATTTTAGGGGCTGAACAACACTGCTGTTCGATCTTAAGTCTCAGCCCCCCTACACTATAGAACTTTGCCTAAAAATTAATGGGGGCTCCACAGGGGTTCCACTGCTCCGATCTGGGTAGGGGGGCTTGAGCCCCTGCCCCACCGCTTTGTCCGCCCCTGCTCCTGGCCGCCAACCAAACTGTCTTTGTTCTTCACGAGGGTACTTCATATCATCTCCTCTACCTCTTTGTCTGCGGAGACCGGCTGGAGAGAGTCGTGCACTTGTTGATGCGCAAGTCCTCGTCGCGGTGAGCAGGACGAAGGACCTTGCGTGTGGTACAGCTTGACGATGCACTCCGAGAGGCGTACGTCTCTGCTTCTTGGCCGCCTTGAGAAGATCGAACTGTCCGAGAGAGAACGGTTTCGCTTGAACAGCCCGGTTTTCAGCCATGATACATTATTTTCTCTCACACCAAACAGTATCAGCCGGTTAATTAGCCGCAAAAAACCATCAGCGGAAGTTTAACCAAATATACTTAGCGTTGTTATATAAATAATTACCGTTAGACTAATCACATAATGCATTTTCATAGTAAAACTCTATATTTAAAGATATATAGATGTTGATATATATATTTTTATATATACATCTAGTCAAACTTAAATCCGGTTAACTCAAAGGCAAAGCAGGGGGGCACCATCAATTATTCAATTCCAGATGTGATGACAATATAATTCTACTCTATCCTTAACCAATTTTTTTAAAAAAATAATTAAAGTTATATAAAAGATATCAATATCTATCAGACAAAATAGGTACACAAATCTCATAACAATGATTATTGGTGTATTTTTGTATAAATTTATTCAAATATCAAAATAATTTGGCTTGGTACAGAGAGTACATACAATGATACAATGACTGAGGCTGCTAAAGAAAAGAGAAGAAAGAGGGCCTGTCTCTCTTTATATCTTTTTTTTATTGAAGAACCAGTGGCAAGAGCATGCCGGGTATATATTAATAGAAAAGATGAGTTTTACAAAAATTAATTAAAAAACAAAAAAAACTCTCACGAAAGAGGCAACAGCAAGACCACCACCACACGAAAACACAACACCAACGAACCTCAGAGAGCAACAAAATTTCAAACACCGCCTTGAACGCCACATAGAACAAGCAAAGTAAACAAGGAGGGGGAGTAGGTTTTCCATAGCGATGCCTCCAAGGAGGGAAACGACAACCACAGATGTCGTCAACGCTAATAGGAGAACCATGGTTTTTCAACCAAAGTCCTAGAGGGTAAAGGGGCCTAACAACAATGCCTCCAATGAGGGGCGTGACGCCAAAGGCAACACTATTGTTGGCCACGAGCAAGGGCCTAGCAGGGCCATCGCCCGACAACCCCCATGCCCAAGCCCTACTGTGACTTGGCAGCCAAGAACCGCAGCAAGCCACTGCTAGTAGGAGATCGATGTGGTACCGGCGAGGTCACAAGCATGCGTGATCTGTCTCCGCCACGCCAGCCTGCAAGGGCCGCCTCCATCCTACATAGCACCAACCACCGTGGGAGGTCACATCTTGTTCCTGCACCATGCAAAGGGTGTCGCCGACTTTGTTTCTACAACTAAGCTGTTAGCTGGCTAAATACTGAGGTAGAGGAGAGAGGAGAGGAGAGAAGAGAAGCGGGATGTAAGGTTACAACCAGCTTTGACACAAGAACCAAGAAACTCTATGAGAGAGACAAGTGGACTATGTATTAATAATAAAAAGCTAACAACTATATGAGTGGGTTGAGAGAAGGCTGCAAAGATACCTTACATCCAGCAGCCGGCTATATTATTAGCCTTGCTCTCATCCCTATCAACACACGCATGCAAATCTACCCCTATGAGCATCTTCGAAGATTGGGTTGGCAAATCCTCGAGATTGACGATACAAATGTCTAGCTGTCGACGAGAACATCGCCTACCACTAAAAGCACAAGGTCGTTAAATCCTAGAAAATTCGCTCCTTTAGGTAGTCGTTGAGCCCGGGACCTGAGCTGTTTTGTGGCATTTACAATTTCCTAGATTAGCATAGGCTAGTGATAGGATTTGCTCTAGATTGCGAAACTTTTGGTTGGTTATGGAGATCACACTAGATAAATCCTAGGTTGTGTATCATCATGTTAGTTAGTTCGTTTATCTCCAACTCTGTCTCTACAACTAAAAATACGAAAGGAAGACTCTACCCGGTAGGACGACGTGCGTCGCCCCGCTTCACTCTGCCCGGCCGTGGTGAAGCCTTTCCTTAATTAGTTTTCTCCAGTCATGTAAGGGGGCCAGGCGATAAACACTCGTCTGACTTTTTTTAGAAGGAAATTATTGGTGCAGAAAGTGACCAACTAGTGAATATTTATAGTTTTGTTGTACGTTGTGATCGGAGGTGGCCTAGCACTCAATGACACATGATTTATACTGGTTCAGGCAACGTGCCCTACGTCCAGTCGGGGTCGGTCAGTGACTTTATTCCTGAGCCCAGGTGCTCGAAGTTTGTAGTGGGGTTACAAACGAGAAGGAGAAGGATGGGGTGTACAAGAGGTCCGGTCGGCTCTGGTCGGAAGGACCGAGAGTGACAGGAACTTCGCTATGAGCTAAGTGTTCAAGCGGGTGCTTGATGTCCGAACCTAGCGGTTCTGTGGTTGTGAGCTAGTGAACTTAGGAACTTTGATTAACTCGAATCGGTCTCTCTTGTTGGAGGAAGTGCACCCCCTTTTATAGATGAAGGGGACAGCTTTACAAGTGAGAGGGAAAGGGTGCATATGTTACCGAGCCTTGTTGCCCACGCCTACCGAGCCTTGTTGCCCACGCCGGTGGGTACAAGATAATGGTAGGCGCCTACAACACTGTTGATATCACTGTAGAATGCCAGATGCATGTGGGAGGTCAGTGTTGGCTTCTTTAGGGATGGTAGTCGTCAGTTCCTGCAAATCCTGTTTGATGCCTAGAGGGCATGTGAGGATTCTCACCACGTTCACCTAGTATGGTAAATCTCGGTGCCCATAACGCTATCGATGTCCAGAGGCATGTGGGGGGGGGGTTACCGTATGGGAGTTTTTAGTGGTGCCTACAACACTATAGAGGGAGATGTTGGTGCCTACAATACTGTTTGTATCAGGGTAGCTGCATAGTACTATTCCAGTGTAGGGTATGGTCCCTAGTATAGTGGTTTTGATCTGTGAGCCTTGCCTTGCTTTTCTCTGCACGTCTCCTGGTTCCTACCAAGTGGGCGTCCCCGGTTGGATGGCTCCAGTCGGCTCTGAGTGCGCCGGTCGGAGAAGAGCGGTGATCAGGGTTCCTTCGAGCCCTGGTTGGAGGGACGCGGGGTCAGGGGTCGGAAGTAGCGCTTTGGGCCAGACCTTCCAATCGGAGAGGGCGTCCGGAGACGACTAGAGGCCGAAGCGAGTGCTCCGATCGGAGTGGTGGGCCGAAGGGGTCGATGAGCGGGCGTCGCTCCTTTTGGTCTAGACCTTCTGGTCAGCGACTAGGGCCGTCCTTCTGGCCTATTGTATTTAGACTCTTGGGCTGAGCCTTGGCACGGAAGCCGGTCCTCGAGGGACCCCGGGTTTATGAACCCGACAGGAGCCCCCAAGCCCCCGGGCGATTCAGGGTAGAATCATTCAGGGGATTTTTGTCTTGCCGACTGGTGCGCGCAAGCGCACCCGCGGGTGTAGCCCCCGAGCCCCTAGGGCGGTTCGGGCGGAACCATCTAGGGGGTTTCTGTGTCATCAGGGGAGATTTTCTGTTTTATCGGTGGGTGCGCGCTAGCGCACCCACGGGTGTAGGCCCTGAGCCCCTGGGCGGTTCGGGCAGAACCAGTTTGGGGGGTGCTATTTTACCGGGCGTGTGTGCGTGTTTTTAGTCTGAGACAGAATTTTATCGCCCAAGGCAGTCATTGTGCAGCCGAGGCGTTTTTAGGCGCGAAGATGAGACAGAACTTACTGATCCCGGTGTCGATGCACTGCCGTGGATCGGGCGAGGAAGTTAGTCTGAGCATGAGAGAGCTCACTGATCCTAGGCGTTGATGCGCGCCGTGGGATCGGGTGAGGGAGTTAGTTTGGACGTGAGAGAACTCACTGATCTTGGCGTCGATGCGCGCCATGGGATCGGGTGAGGGAGTTAGTTCGGTCGTGAGAGAGCTCATTGATCCTGGCATCGATGCGCGCTGTGGGATCGGGTGAGGGAGTTAGTTTGGACAAACCCTGGCGTCGGTGCGTGCCGTGGTTTCTAAATAGTTAGTTTAGGGGTCGGACTGAGACCGAGACCGTGGGTCCTAGCGTCAGTGCGCGCCGTGGGACCGAGCAGGTCGGAGTCATGGATCCCTGGCCTCGGCGTAGCCTGGGCGGCCGAGGTAGTTAGTTTTCATGTGAGTTCGGAGTCAGCGGTCCCTGGATTTTTGGAGCGCAGTCGGAAGTGAAGCCAGTTACGCGAGTTCAGAGTCACGGTCCGTGGATTTTTGGAGCGTAGTCGGAAGTGAAGCTGTTACGTGAGTTCGGAGTCACTGGTCCTTGGATTTTTGGAGCGCAGTCGGAAGTGAAGCCGTTATGCGAGTTCAGAGTCACGGTCCCTGGATTTTTGGAGCGCAGTCGAAAGTGAAGCCATTTGTCTTGAGCCCCCGAGCCCTGTCGGGCCTTCGTGGGAGTCGATGTGAGTTGTGTGTTACCCCATCCTCAGTTCCTCACAACCGGAGGGGCTAAGTTTCATCGCTTGTCCCGATCGCTCAGGGCTCGAAGACTAGCTCAGTGAGTTCACTAACGGGTGTGATCGAGCAGGAATTCGGGTCCGTCATTCATGATGGGGTCGGCATAGCCCTCTTGTGACATTCCATTACTCCTTTACCTACAACCCGGCAGATGCCTAGGTCATTCCAGAGACCGACCCGGGTGGCCTAACGGCCTCCCCTCCATGGAGATTCTGTGGGCCTAGCGAGAGGTTTAGGATCGAATGGGGCTCATCTACTGGTTTTCTCCCCTGGCTCTGTTGTTTGCTCATGTCGAATGAGGCAACCGCCGCTTCATGACGCAACACGGAGCAGTTGTGATGCATTTCACTGCATGTGTGATGCTTAGTTCCTGAGCCCCCGAGCGGTTCAGGGCCCGAATCGTCTAGGAGGCACGGGCGTATGGAATGAGATGTGCATATGGATGTATGAAATGATTTATAAGGAAATAGAGGGGTTCGGTACTACTCACCTTGATGGCTTAAGTGACGGGGTTCGGAAAGCTTCAGTTGGAAATGTCCAACCGGACCTGCAGCTTGTCAATCATGGGTGAGCCCTTGTGTGAATAGTTTTTGTATTTAATGAACACATGCTCACCTTGATGACCTGAGTGACGGGGTTCGGAGAGCTTCAGTCAGAAATGTTTGACCGGGACCCATGCTCGTCGTTCACGACAGAGTCAGCATGGCCTACATGGGGCACCCCTTCGTTTCCTTACTTGTCTCTTGGTGTCTATCCTGAGTGATTCGATCGACTTAGGGGGTCAGATGGTTTCTTCGATGGAGATTTCATTTTTGGTCTCCCTAGGTCTATCCCTGGGGAAGTGGGAAGCCGCCCGCATGCTATGGCGCTTCGGTTCCTGTGCCCATCGTGTGGTAGTGGTTGATCAGTGTGGTAGTGGTGGGCCATGGCCAGGCCACGTCCCTTCTGATCAGGAGCCGTTCCATTGGGCAGAAAAGTGTTCGGGTCAGGGTGCTTTTGCAGGAGCATATACTAAGTAAACAATGATAAGATTGAAGCTTAGGAAAAACGACATAGCTGTTCCAGTAGTTCGGAGAGATGAGCGTCATTGTCGTCCTTTGGTCGGTACGCGTCCTAGCCCGCTACGTCCCCTTTCTTGGTTGCTGCTTCCTTGCCTTTTCTTCCTTTGGCCTGCTGGCCTGCCATAGAAGGTGCTTGAGGAGCTGGCAGTCTTTATAGAGGTGGTTTATGGGGTAGTCATGGTTGGTGCATGGGCTCCCCATGAGATCGTGGAAGTGGCTTGGAGGGTCTTGCTAGGGGCTACGTGCCCACGTGATCGGCCACGGCGACCGACACGAAGTTGGCCGATCGACGGCGATCCTTTCTGTTCTTTTTTCCCCTCTATGTGGAGGGGCCCTCATCTTGACCCTGGTACTTGGCCTTACCTTTCCCGCAGCCTCCATTGAAGTGCGGTGGGAACGATGCTTGCTGGAGGTGTTGGACGGAGGTCCGCGGTCTCGTGCCATTAGGGCTAGGACTCCAGTTGCTGCTGCATGTGTCTCGATTCGGTCCAAGCCGCACGAATACAGGCGGTCGGTGCGGAGCGATCGCTGAGTCAAGATGAGGTGCCAGTGCAGCCTCCTGTGCCGCACTCGGTGATTGTAGCGGCGATCGGGTGGAGCGACCCGTCTGCCATGTTCTCGTTCCCCTGGCGGAGAGCGAGGACGCGTGTCGGCGTCGCTGAAAGCTCTAGTTTGGTTTTGGTGAATTGATGAAACCCTAAGTGCTAACCTAGTTTATCAAGTGATCATAAGATAGGTAGCACACTTCAAGTAGAGAAGCTAATGAAGATCATAACATGACAATGGTGATGGCATGACGATGATCAAGGGCTTAAACTTGAAAAGAAGAAAGAGAAAAACAAAAAGCTCAAGGCAAAGGTATAATTTGTAGGAGCTATTTTGTTTTGGTGATCAAGACACTTAGAGAGTGTGATTACATTTATGTTTGATAGCCGTACTATTAAGAGGGGTGAAACTCGTATCGGAATGCGGTTATCAAAGTGCCACTAGATGCTCTAACTCATTGCATATGCATTTAGGATCTAGTGGAGTGCTAACACCCTCGAAAACATTTGTGAAAATATGCTAACACATATGCACAAGGTGATACACTTGGTAGTTAGCATATTTGAGCAAGGGTGAAGAAGACAGAGGAGATGCCAGCGTCGGTCAAATGACCGGACGCTGGATCTGAATGCACCGGACGTTGACTGCCTGCGTCCGGTCGCGTTGACCTGGCGGTATAGTGGCTAGGGTACTCCACCGGACACTGGACTATGTCCGGTCAAGGTGGACTGGACACGTCCGGTCGAAGAAATACTGCCTCGGGGAGCTTACTGTACTCGACCGGACGCTGAGGCTGCAGCGTCCGGTCAGTTTTGCCGGAGCAGTCCGGTCAGCTTCGTAGCCGTTGAAATCTGACTGAACAACGTTTGAAGCTAGTGACGCATGGCGTCCATCAGTGGACTGGACTGCTGAGTCTAGGGTCCGGTTAGTATGACCGGAGCAGTCCGGTCAGAGCGCAGTGTGCCTAGTGTAGGGGTACAACGGCTCTATTTCGTGGGGGCTTCTATTTAAGCCCCATGGCCAGCTATAGCTCACAACTTTTGCCATTTTCATTGACATAGCATCCTTGTGAGCTTAGCCAAAGCCCTCCCACTCATCTCCATCATTGATTCATCATCATAGTGAGATTGGGAGTGATCCAAGTGCATTGCTTGAGTGATTGCATCTAGAGGCACTTGGTGTTCGTGTTTCGCTGTGGATTTCGCTTGTTACTCTTGGTGGTTGCTGCCACCTAGACAGCTTGGAGCAGCGAGGATCGTTGAGTGGAGGGTGGTGATTGTCTCCGGCTCCGATCGTGGTGATTGTGAGGGGTTCTTGACCTTTCCCCGGCGGAGAGCCAAAAGATACTCTTGTGGATTGCTCGTGGCTTGTGTGATCCTCATCTTGTGTTGGTTGTGTGGCACCCTATTGAGGGTTTGGCGTGTGAAGCCAATTAGCGCGTGAACCTCCAAGTGAGTGAATCGCCACAACGAGGAGTAGCTTGCCGGCAAGCAAGTGAACCTCGGTAAAAATCATTGTGTTTATCTTTTGATTCCGAGGTGATTGGTCTTCATTGTTATTCATCCTTGTGATTGATTGGCTCATTCATCTACATGGCGGTATAATCTTCTTGATCACTCTCTTTACATTACCACAAACTAGTTGTCAAGCTCTTTAGTGTAGCTAGTTGTGAGAGCTTGCTTGCTTGGTTTGTGTGGCTCTTTAGTTAGCCTTTGAGAGCACACTAACATAGGATAGTGTCATAGCATTTGTGTGGATCAACACTATCTAAACTAGAATTGTGGTAGGTGGCTTGCATTTTAAGTAGGCTAGCGCAACACTTGCTTCGCCTCATAATTGTCTAACCATTTTGTTAAGTGTTGTTGTAGAAATTTTATTAGGCTATTCACCCCCCTCTAGCCATTAGGACCTTTCAGTCAGCGATATGGAGCACTCCGCTTGTTGAACGGCGGCGGTCTCCACTAGTGCCCGGAGGTTCTGGTGGATTCGCTTGTTCATGAGGGTCGTTCGGCTCGGACAGGCCACACAGAAGTATTGCCGCGGCGGCGATGTTCTGGTTCGCTCGAGCGAAGTGCAGGGGATTGGTCCCCCCTGTCCATGGCGTTGCGCTGGACCTGACAGGTGCGACCCCTGGGCGCTGCTCGCCGGTCTTCGCGCATGGGGCGTAGTGTGGTGCGCAGAGTGCACGGGCGCAGTCGGTGGCTGGTGCGTCCACTGTTGTCGTAGTCCTTCCCCTGTGCTCAGGTGTGAGCTCGGTGGTCCCCGCATGAGGGCCCGGAGAGGTGTGAGTCCATGAGGACTCCGCTTCCACTGGTGGGTGTCCCAGAGGGTCTACCATGGCGCACTCCCAGGACAGACGGTGGCTAGGTGCCATGTCGCTGATGCTGAAGCCGTCACTCCCGACGTCGTCATCCATGATGTCGAGGAAATAGGTGGGAGCATAGCTCATCATCCCCATGAACTCAGACGTGAGAGGGTGCAGTGCCGGCATCTTTTGGAGCCCCTGGGCAGTATGCGTCCGCAGAAGACGCAAGGCCGTAGGGGAACCGATCGTACGGACGGTTGCATTGGGGACAACGGGGTTCCATCGGGCAATCGGCGGAAGATAGAAAATAGTAAGTAAATAACAGCGTGTATATTACTCACAACGGGGTTTGAGTAGAGAGTTTGCTCGGAATGAAGCGCAGATGCCGCGTCATCGAAGTCACGCGTCCCGAAGTCGATGGAGGACGTCCCTCCAACGAGTGCCGGGTCGCGAGCCTTCTCGTGGAGGTGTAGTACGCCGAGTCGGGTGGCGACAAAGTCTAGGCTTCCGAAGAGGAAGGCCTGGGATGGCTCGAAGACAGGTGGAACCCGCATCCCAGCGGGTGAGAGTGCGGGAAACTCCAGCGAGCCGAAGCGAATCATAATGCCCGAGCCCGCCACAGTGGGGGTGGCAGAAAAATGGGCCATCCGATGACCAAAAAGTGTTGAACGTACAACGTCTTCCCCATGGACGGCGCCAACTGTCGGTGCAGAAAGTGACCAACTAGTGAATATTTGTAGTTTTGTTGTACGTTGTGATCGGAGATGGCCTAGCACTCAATGACAGAGGATTTATACTGGTTTCAGGCAACAGTGCCCTACATCCAGTCGGGGTCGGTCAGTGACTTTATTCCTGAGCCCAGGTGCTCGAAGTTTGTAGTGGGGTTACAAACGAGAAGGAGAAGGATGGGGTGTACAAGAGGTCCGGTCGAAAGGGCCGAGAGTGACAGGAACTTCGCTATGAGCTAAGTGTTCAAGCGGGTGCTTGAGGTCCGAACCTGACGGTTCTGTGGTTGTGAGCTAGTGAACTTAGGAACTCTGATTAACTCGAATCGGTCTCTCTTGTTGGAGGAAGCGCACCCCCTTTTATAGATGAAGGGGACGGCTTTACAAGTGAGAGGAAAAGGGTGCATATGTTACCGAGCCTTGTTGCTCACGCCGACCGAGCCTTGTTGCCCACGTCGGCGGGTACAAGATAATGGTAGGCGCCTATAACACTGTTGATGTCACTGTAGAATGCCAGATGCATGTGGGAGGTCGTGCTGCCTTCTTTAGGGACGGTAGTCGTCAGTTCCTGCAAATCCTGTTTGATGCCTAGAGGGCATGTGAGGAGTCTCACCACGTTCACATGGTACGGTAAATCCCGGTGCCCATAACGCTATCGATGCCCGGAGGCATGTGGGGGGGGGGGGTCTTACCGTATGGGAGTTTTTAGCGGCGCCTACAATACTGTAGAGGGAGATGTCGGCGCCGACAATACTGTTTGTGTCAGGGTAGCTGCAGAGTACTGTTCCGTGCAGGGTATGGTCCCTGGTACAGTGGTTTTGATCTATGAGCCTTGCCTTGCTTTTCTCCGCACGTCTCCTGGTTCCTACCGAGCGGGCGTCCCCGGTCGGATAACTCTAGTCGGCTCTGAGTGCACCGGTCGAAGAAGAGCGGTGAGCAGGGTTCCTTCGAGCCTCGGTCGGAGGGACGCGGGGTCGGGGGTCGGAAGTAGCGCTTTGGGCCAGGCCTTCCTAATCGGAGAGGGCGTCCGGAGACGACGGGAGGCCGAAGCGAGTGCTCCGATCGGAGTGGTGGGCCGAAGGGGTCGACGAGCGGGCACCGCTCCTTTTGGTCTAGACCTTCTGGTCGGCGACTGGGCCATCCTTCCGGCCTGTTGTATTTAGACTCTTGGGCCGAGCCTTGGCGCGGAAGCCGGTCCTCGAGGGACCCCGGGTTTATGAACCCGACAGAAATGCTATAGCGATAGAATGTTAATCTGGTCATGAAATACTCCCTCCATCCTAGTATAATATATAAGACATAACCACCTCTGGTTCAAAGACCAAGAAACATATTTAATTCTCTCTCAACACTAGTACTATTGCATCAATATACGTGCGTATAGAGAGAGGACGTCTTAATCATGGGACTTGAATAAAAAGTGATTACGCCTTATATAATAGGACGGAGGAAGTAATTAAGGAAACCACAAATCTTGGAAAAAAAAGGCCCGACATCACGAAGGCTACCGATCCCGCCTCCCCGGGCCATTTTCTTTTTCCCTCGCCTCCCACGGAGGCCTTGTTTGGATGTTGTCGGATTCACCTCAATCCACATGTGTTGAAGTGGATTGGTGTGTAATTTAGTTCAAGTTCCACCGCCATTTATATGATTATTAAAAAAACTTATGCAAGGCTCTAAACCTCTCTCTCTCTCTCTTTAGAAAGAGATATAAAGTAGAACTGCATATTTTTACACTGAGAAGAATAAATAGTTTACGGTTTACACAGTTTACATACAACGCACTCACGCTTGAGCATGACGATGTAAACATATTATTATTACGGCTATATTGGAGGGCCCAATGCATGCAAAAACCACGCGTAGTAACGTTTTCACATGTCCGGCTGTCCCCCTACCTTATACGAGAAGATGATCTATCTAGACAATATCAAACGTGACATGCTGCGGGAGTACTGTACTGATGGTGGTTCTAGCAATTTGTTTAGCTTCCTCGATGGGTGGTTCACCGCCTCCATATCGCCGGTAATTATATGGTGGATATTGACCAATTTCTACTCTAAGAACCTCCAGTGCATCCGCATTTTCAATGATATGGAGAAGAAATTCGAGTTGCCCTCTTGTTGCTTTGAATCCTGAGATCCATACGTTCTTCAAATGATTATATTTGCATTTACATTGCCCAAGGTCTTTTCGGCTTGGACCCCCTTGTGCAAACCATAGATTGAAGCCAGCATACTGCAAAAAGAGTAAATCATGAACAAATTAAGACAAGAAGATGGAGATGGGTGCATATAGATAGACTTGGTGAAATTTTAGCTATATACATAATATAATCACTATTTTTTTTAAAATTTTTTGAGGAGTGCATTTGAACCCCTAGTTATATATGGAACAGCTTCGCCCCCTAGTTGGGTATCAGTAGTAATAATAAGAGGACGAATAATACGTAACACTTGAATGAATTGAAAAATTACGAAACATTGAAAAATATATATAATGTACTAACATGGATGGGACTTACATAGACCTCCAGCTTTTCAATAAACGGTGCGGCTCTCAGGAATGAAACCGATGAATAAAGAAGCTTGTCAACCTCGTCGTGGAAATATCGAATTAGCAACTGTAAATGCCGGAGTTTGGAAAACCTTTTTAACGGGCGATCCCACGACCATTGCTTCTGAGAGAGTGAGAATTGAAACACAGAAAATTAATTAATTGTTTGAAGCTAGGTTATTACATTATTATTGATTGTGATTTGAAATAAAACATGAATGAAATAGTTAGGAACAGTACGGCACCTCTAGATATTTCAAACCAGGCCTCAAATCGGAGGTGAGGCTCTGCACGCTTGGAATACCATTGACAAGGGATATGAGCGCATGCTCAAAAACCGCCATGAGCAAGTCAAGATTTGCACTTTGCAGGTTCAACGAATGGACAAGACGGATAGGTACCAAGCGTCCGGTGTACTCAAAGGTAGCTAGATTGGCAGCATTGATGTCTATCTTGGTGACGAGTCCGCATTGAACATTGAGGTAGAGCAGACTAGGCAGTGGAGTCGCCAGCGTGAGTTGATCGTCGACGACGCATCTGTTTATGTGAAGCCACTGGATCTTGCTGGCGCAACGGGACAGCAGGTGCTCAAGATCCTCCCTGGCCATATGCAGCACGTCCAGACGAAGCTTCCTCAGATTCGGGAAGCCTTTGAACTGCGACGGTGGTCTGAAAGATACAAAGCTAAGGTGCAGCTGCTGCAGGCTGCTTCCCCAGTTGTTGTCTGAAACTGAAAGAAGCTGCCGGAAAGGAAACACGTACAGATCCTGCTTTCGGGGTAGACAAGATCCATCGTGCTCCCACCAGGTTTCGGGCTTGAGATCCAGGGATAGGTTCTTGGTCCGCGACGACGAGACGGCAAATTCCACCCACATGTGGATGTGATGAGCTAGCAGGCCGTGGGCGCCGCCGACGAAATCGGTTCTTACCTCAAGCGTTTCCACGACGGCGCAGCGGCTACGGTGTTTCTGCAAGACGCCGTTGACGTGAGGGATGAATCTCGCCACCTGGGTGGTTTCGCTCAGCTCGTACCTCTCGCATTTGCATATCGACACAGCATGGAAGGTTAGCCTGGGGCACGCTGACCACAGACGCATGCATCGCCTCCACTCGCTTGACAGGACGCTACTTCTTGCAAAATTCTTTTGCCGGCAGCTTCGACACGATCGTGTACAAAATGTCCTGCATGCATGCAAGTTTTTTTTTCTCTCTCTCATTAGTACATACATATATTCAGTTGATTGAATACGAAATAATAGTGTGTATATACAATACTGGTGGAAGATCGGTGAATCGAAGGCCTGTTGCTGGGTTGTTGTTGTGTTGGGTCACCTCGTCGTCGACTGACACTGCTGCTGCGTCGGGGGACGAGGAGAGCCGGCGGCGGAGAGGAGGAAACCACCACATCCACATGTTGGCAAGCGCCGAGAGCACACCCCGAAACATGATCCGTATTATTTTCCAATCCAATCAATCAAAAAGGAAACAACGGCATGTATTTACAGACATCTCATGATCGGTTGCCTCCGATCCGATTCCGATCTGGGTCCTGGCCTGGGAACAGGAACCAACGACCACCGTTTCGGATACAGTACAGCAGGGGTCGTATCGTATTGTATTCTGCTGCGGTCGCGCCACCTTGCCCGACTCGACTCGCCCGCTGGGGCGGAAGCGTGGACAGAGGACAACGGGTCGCGGGCCCGAATTTTTTACTTTTTAACTTTTTTTTTTAAGTTTCTCACAAATAGATTTCTGGAGGAAAGATATCAGAATCTGGACCCTTAGCTCGGCGCCGAGATAACACGTCTCGGCACCAGCGTCCTTGACGCCGAGCTCCTACGCTCGAAGCGAACATGGAAGGTGACATGGCAGGAAGCTCGGCGCCAGCCACCCTGACGCCGAACCTTTATTTTAACCCTGCCCCAACCTTTCTGCCCGAGCGTTCTTTCTCTTCTTTCTCCTTCCTCTCGGGTTTTTTCTCTCCCCACTTCACCCTACCTCACGAATCGACATATTGGACCTTAGAAACTTTGATTTGATCCGTAGATCTTCGAGAGCAAGGTATCCTCGCCCCCCTCCTAGTTTTTTTCGTATCGATTCGGTATATATTAGTCGGATTTTTGAACTTAAGAATCGTCATTACTTATAGTTTCATTTTATCCCTCAATATATGTATTATACAACCGTAGGATGATGTCAAGACATGAAAAAACTAGTAAACCTAGGCGCATGTAGTTATGTTATGGGTTCATTGTTGTGCATCAAATGGGAAACCCTAGGTTTAGGGTTTAATGTTAATTGCTTTCGGTTCTTAGAACTAAATTGGTTATATTGTAGTTATGGTTCGCATTGACATTTATTTGTGATGTTTTGATTTTTGTTTGTTAAATTACATCCGTTTTGTTAGATGCAAGAAATATTTCGGGAGGAGTTTTGGCGAAAATGGGGTCGTCCTCGAGAATTATACCCCGACGCGTCTAGCAAAGATGCCCCTGTCCCTCCTGACCTCCCTGTCTCTAATTGTGACTATGGTTTCCCGGCCCATGTTTTTCAATTGAAATATCCGGACACAGCGGCGCGTTGCTTCTACACATGCAGTCGTTTTAATGTAAGAAATTGTTTCCACTATCTTTTTTTTATTTGTGTAACTATGCTACTAATATTTTATTGGAATCTCGTTGTGTAGGACCATGAGAGGTGCTTTTTCTTTCAGTGGATCGACGGTGCAGACAAGTTTGATCCTAGTTATCTCCTTTTCGATGATTGGTTTAGAGGGAGACATCCACGTGAGCACTTCAAGCGGTGGGTTTCACCCCCCTAACCCTCCGCCAATGACGGCTAAGGAGAAGCACCTAGCCGCAGTTAGACGACTCGAGGAACCTCCTCTGTGCGATTGTGGAGATCGAGCTGTGATAAACCCTGAGAATACGTTGGAGTTTGTGTGTCCAAACAAGCATGAAGTAAGTGCAAAGTGTATGTGTTGAAATGTTGAGCTATTCTGGAGGAATTTGGATGGTTTGGAGGAATTTGTGAGAGGAAAACACAGTTCCGGATGAAAAAAAGAAGCAGATCAAGCCGGGTTTAAGGGCACGTGAATGGGACCATATGTGTTCATGTACTAATGTCTACTTATTTAGGTGTTTTTAGTGACGAAGTGTAGTTTCAAGAAGTGGTTGTATGGTCCTAAGAACCAATGGCCGAAAGAACCGCGAAAGGTTAAGGAAAAGAAGAAAGAAAGGGTAATTTACAAAGCACCTCCTGTCATGTGCGAATGTGGTGTTAAATCCAACTATGGCCTAGTCCCTTCGGAGCTTAGGAATAGGCCATTATTGCGGCCATATGGTTGAGTACGATGAGGTTGGTTATTTTTGTGGTAAACATGAAATCGTATTTTGTTTCTTTTGCTAAGACATATATGATATAATTTTTCGTTTGAACAGAGCACTAGGAAATGCAGGTGGGAATGTTATGATGGTCAAGCTAAGTTCTTGGATGAACTGAAGAAGAGGCAAGTAATTGCACGGAAGAGGGGATATGGACCTGACTACGTCAACCTATTCGTTAAACATCACAAAGAAAAGATGCGTGAGTTTGCTAGACAACGCGGTATTTGTAACCCGATCGATGTTGGGCTTAACAAATGGGGATTGGAGAGACGGATGACGTTAGAGGAGGAGAGGGCAAGGAATGAGGCAAGGGAGGAGACAAGAGTACAGATGCAGATCTTGAACGAGCATGTTGTTGCATTATGTGCCAGTGAGTGCTTGAAAGCCTTTTATTTCATTGCCTGATTTTAAATGTAATATAATCACGTTGCTAACTGATTGCATTTTATACATGAAGGGATTGGTTGCAGCGAGGAACATGCCACTAGAGGTGGCTCGTGCAAGGTATGAGGAGAAGAAGTTAGATGAGCATAGATCGTGAGTTGGTCGCACCAGTTCAATCACCGATTGTGTTGTCTGATGAGGGGGACGAGGATGAGGATGACACTGGTAGACTGAGTGAGCTCATTGCTCTAGCAGAGGTGGGATTGCAAGCACAGGAAGACTGAGGATAATACTGGTAGACTAAGCGAGCTCATCGCTCTAGCAGAGGTGGGGTTGCAGGCGGAGGGGGCTGAGGAAGACTACTGGCAGATTGAGCGAGCTCATCGGTCTAGCATAGGCGGGCTTATAGGCGGAGGAGGATGACTGAATCATTCTTCACTCAAGCCGCAGTGGCCACGTAGATGAAGCGGAGGCTGCTTACTACATGCGACAGGCATATCAGAGCAACACAGGTGAGCCTAGCCACAGCAACAGGGTTGTGGTAGAGGACTGGTACTCGGATGATGAGTTGCTTACTCAGTATGTTTCAGACTGAGGATTTGAAAGTGCATTTGCCCCCAATGTCTACTGTCGGCACGTACTTCTACTATTATTATGTTGTTTAATGTGGCATAGTATTGAACTTTTCATTATGTGGTTGTTTTCATTATTTATGGTCTTAATATTCTGCTTAATATTACGGACGTATTGAAATGTGAACACGTGCTGCAAATAAAACCTAACGACGTATGGCATTATGTAATTCAACACACAAAACAAATGAAATGGCATATGAGAACATGTACCGAACTAGGGTACAGAGTTTCCTTTGACTAAACCTAACATGCCTTAGGTAATTAAACCAAACAACAAACACATAGATGTGGCATGTGAATAAGATAAAGTCGTTCTAGTAGTGTGGCCACATAGCAAATTGTGTTGCACCTTCTCCATAGTAGCCTCCCTGTTGTTGTTGGTGGTGGCGGGGGTGACAGGGGGAGGCCCCTTGTTCTTGTGGTTAGGGCAGGTGCAATATAGATCATTGCAGAGTGCCTCCTATGAATCAGCACCATTGTTGTTGTCATCCTGTCCGTCGTCCTTGTAACCGCTACTAACTTCTTTTTCTAGATCGAAGATACGGTCCTGCAGGTAGTAGATGTACTCCGCATATGCGGATAAATAGGTCGAGGATCGACCCACCTAGTGAACCCATAGTTTTCTTCGGCCAAGGAAGACTACAATAAGTATGTCATGTAAGTTATATAGAAGAGGAACATATTGAAGAAACAAATAGTAATAAGCAATTACCCATGCTCGCGGGCATTTGAAGAAATGACGACCTCCATCTATTCCCTCGGTGAACATCTACACTAGGCAGTCCTCACCATGCATGCATTTTGGCCACTCTTCTTTTCTTTCATCGTATCCTCTCAGTGGTGCCTCTTTAGGGAAATCACTTTTGCTCTCAACTAGGAAACCTCTCATAAAGAGCTTCCTGAAAGAAATCGGGACCAAGAGGACCCTCCCACCTAATGGTAGTTCCCTTCCCCTTTCCTCTCCCTCTGGATGACTCTCCAGACATTGGTACTGCAACTGAAAGAAAATGCTGAGGAGTCTTCTTCTTCCTTGTTGTATGTGTGAATGAGAGGGAGTGAGGGATTATTTATAGGTTGAGAGGAGGAATGGAGGCCTCTCAATGTGCCATGTCAGCGATCCGTGTGCCTCTTCACCTCAGTCCCTTGGATCAAACAGTCATAAGATGGATGGTGGAGATATAGTGGAGTTGTGCTTCCTTGCATGCCAGTACTATGTCAGTGAAGTGATAAATCGCTGCTGTCCTTGTATCTAAAAAGTCTATTTTTATTGTCTGAAAAGCCTATATTCGTTCACTGTTGCTTGGTAACCCTAGATTCATCTACAAAGCGTATGTACGATACTGTTTGGATTATACACGTTCTAATAAATTTACATTTAATCATCCACAGTTACAAAAAATTCACAGTTCTAAAAAATCGCAAGAGTTTCCCTTGTTTTAGGAGCATCCACAGTTACAAACTAGAGATATCATTATATATTCCAAACATTTAATCATCCAAGGAGCAAAATGCAACCACAACGAACATCAGAACCAACATAATATGTCCTGCACAGTCCAAATAGTCCACAATGTCCATACAGTCCCAAATAGTTACAGAAAAGTAAATACAAAATCCATAATAGTGCATACTAACAACTACCACAACCCTCACTGTCCTCCTACTCTTGTCCTTACCCTTGTGACTGAGAGCGCTCATACCTGGAGTATAAGGGTCACGCGGACGGCGTCGCCTAGTGCCTGGAGGCGGTGTAGGATGAGTCGAGGGAGCATCATGGAGCTGAGAGGGGCCAAGCTCCTCGTGCCTCTTGTCCACGTCATCATCGTCGTCGCCTTCCTCGTCCTCGTCCCCGTCCCCTGTAGCTGCTTGGCTAGAGGAACCCAAGCCTCCTCTACCTGTGGAAGGAACGTACACGTCTTGCGTCAGTGTCTGTCCTGCAACCACAACGACCAGCCGCACGGCGTAGCCGACATGACAACCTTTGTTGTACAAAATTATGTTAACTGAAAGAATCTAACGTATTAATGATATGTTTGAAAGAATATTTTTAATCTTACGTCTAGGAAGCTAAGCATGTAGTCGTCCCTGACTCTCGGCCGAATGCGCTCAATCTCTTCAACTGAGCATTTGAGTGTATTGCCCTGCAACAAAGTTCTCAGTAATAATACTTCTGAACAGATAGCAATAGGTTTTGTTTTCTTTTGTACAAGAATCTAACGTATTATAAGGGTGATATGGCTCGAAGGTGGCACTAACTAAAATAGATAACTCCTAATGTCGGTCCAAGAACGCCTAATGAATTGTTATGCAACTTAACATAGAAAAATAAGGCAATTGGCTTACCACTCTGTCCAAGATTGGTCCTACCTCCACCTGCCTTCCTGCACGAGTCGATTGGTCGTACGCCGTGTCTTCATCGTCGAAGGACTCGATGTCGGCGTAGTCATCTTCTGTCCACTGTACCCTCAGCCTGCAACGTGTCACACGCTGGTACCAAGCTTGGTACCGCCTGAACTCATGGTTCGTGTGCGGCTCATTATTATCGTCCATCGTTGTCATGCATCTCCTACCATTGCTCAATGAAGGACTGGTGGTGCTTCTCCTAGTCAAAAATCTTCCTATTCTTCTGATGATCCAACCTACACGTATGTCAAAGTTACTTGAATCCTTGGACATGTCACCATATTAATAGAAATAGACCATCACGAGACATTTGAAATATCAAAACACTTACTTGTGTAAGTCAACGCCAGTCGAGAATGGAGCCGTAGGCCAAAGCTGTCTCACTCCAAATTGGCGTGCAACCCTATCTGGTAGGTGGAACTCGATAGCATAGAAGCAGATTAGAGGGCACCTCATCCTATAGAAGTCGTCGTCGAACCCACAAATGTTGCTCAACTAAAAAGGAAGTGCGCCCTCTCCACCGTACGTCTCCCACTCCACCTGCAACATGTCCAAACAAGATGTTAGATGGTATACTAATCCTTTTCAAACTAGCATGGGAAATAAAATTTACTTACACTAGACAGCCGTCAGCGTGTCTAGCTCGTTCATGAACTCAATGTACGCCCAGGTCTAACCTCACGTACGGAACCCTGACCTGGTCCCAAAGGTACGCCCACATCAGGCTGTCGACTTGGAGGATGACCTTGGAACCACTCACGATGAGCCAGAACCTCTAGATGGCCAACTGGAAGACGAGCCCACATCCACAGCTATAACAGGTACACGCATCCACCAAATGATGCGTTGGACGAAGACCGATGACACCCCTCGCACAACTGCTAGTATAGAAAACACAAGACTGCAGAGCCCTAGCTGTAGTGACCCGCCCGGTCCCTAGTCACTGAGGCAGTGGACCCACATCTAGGACGCACTGTCACCCGTGGCATCGGGGAAGAGAACGCAGGCAAACAGGTGTAGGATCCACACCCTGCAGTAGTACCCAACTGTCTCCTCATCTGCCTCCTCGGGACACTGTGCGAACTCTTCCCATAGCCAGGAGATGAGAACTCCAGAAGTGCGAGCCCCTTGCTCGCCAAGCTCACGCCCAAGGAAGGCCTCCACTCGTGCTCTCTAGCCCTCTGACCTGCACTGCCCGATGACTGGGTTGCCGTGAATCCTTAGGCCTAGCATCTTCTAACAGTCCTAGAGCATGACTATCATCTCCCCGAAAGGTAGGTGGAAGCTGTGAGTCTCCGGCCGCCACCTATATTTTAGACAAAGCAAGATTACTTGTCAAAAAGTCAATCGCATGAACAAATGGCCATGAATGGAGGCAATGATTTAATTTAATACCTGTTAACCAACGCAGTTATGGCCGCTGAGTTGAACTTGGGCAACCCACGATGAACCTAAAAAGAGAGGACATCCAGGCCAGCTCTTTGCAGGAAAGGAGTGTACCTGTCATCGTACCGCATGTCCAAGAACCCACTGTGGGTTCTAGGATGAAGGAGCGGAAGGTCCTACATCAAATAAAATATAGTCTCCTGTTACTTCATGAACACATGTACGCTCACCAAATTTTTAACAAAACTTATAGATTATTACCTACCCTAGCGCTATGAGACATCATAGGTGGGTCGCCTCGTACGTCGGGTCGAGCAGGTGGAATTGCGCCATCCTACAAAAAAGTGAATGAGTTAGAAATTCAATATACAATGAAACATGAACTTAAAAATGTATAAGTAATTGACACAAATACAAGAATAATTGAGACATGCATAATTAATTAAATGAATACGACAAATATAAAATAATAAAATCAACCAATAGTCGCACCTCACTAATCTGCCAATGGCAACTTCGTGAATTGTGGCCAAGTATACCGCACTTGCCGCACTCATACTGCTCAGGGTCAGTAACAAATGGAGTTCCTCTCCCACGCATCATTCTTCGGGTATCTAAACCATAACCATCCTGTGCCTCGTCCTCTGCCTTGATCCACGCTTGTTCCAACGGTAAGCTGAATCTGCAATGTACTTCGGCCCATCATATGGAGGCCACTCTCTAGGGTCCTGGAAAGGCACCAAGTGGGGGCTCCATGTGTGCACAAGCGTGTCGACACTGAACTCATGAGGTATCCTTCTCTCGATATTATAGTTGCGATGCCTAGCTGCTGCCACCAAATGAGAACATAGAAAGTGGTACTGCCTTGGTTTACCACAAGTACATTTGAAATCTTAGGAGGACAACAACATGCATCCTCGACTCTCAGGACCTCGCCGTCGGATGTTGTATCGCCCCTATTACTCGACCTGATAAGTCCCTAGTGGCGTGGTCAAAGCATGTAACCTCATGTGTGCCAGCCCTTTCTTTTGCCTTCTCTAGGTGTGCCAGCCCTTTCTTTTGCCTTCTCTAGGTGTCCCCAATAGCAACTTATTGAATGACTCCGCCATGTTGCTGCACTAAAACTCGTACCTCCATCCATCGGTGTCGTGAGCTCTCGTCCATTTCTCCAAATCCCTCATTAAACCTATGAGCCATTGTCTACCTTTTGCATTTGATGCGGTTCTGACTTGCTCCAACTTTTTCTGAAAGTACTTGTCCTCAAGCTGTCGAGTAGCCTCCTGGAACAGATCAAAGTTACCCTTCACACCATCCTTCCGAAGTAGAATCTCGGTAAGGTGTCGAGTACACCAACGATGGTGCAAAGGTGCATACCCCTCTATCTGCTCTCGCACGGCATTAAGTATGCCCTGGTGCCTATCAGATATGACGCCAACCTCCCTGCCAGGCTCAACCATGTGTATCCGGACTAGCCTCAAGAACCATCCCCAACTGTCATTGTTCTCCTTCTCAACCAAAGCAAATGCCAAAGGAACCAACTTGTTATTCGCATCACAGGATATGGCTATAAGAAGTGTGCCCTGGTATTTGCCAATAAAAACATACCATTAATGGAGAAGACTGGGACGACAGTGACTAAAGGCCTTGACACACTAAGGGAAGCACCAGAAAGCACAGAAGAATATCTGCCTCACATTCCTTCCATGCATTTGGTTTTGGGATGTACTCATAATGCATGCCTGGATTCACCACTTTGATTGCATTGAAAAGAACTGGCAGCTGCTCATACCCATCCTCCCTAGTCCCTATATATCATCTTCCACGCTCGCTGCTTAGCCCTCCATGCTTTACCATAAGTTATCACATAACCTCCATACAATGCCTCAACGGTCCTAATAATTGTCCCTCACCTTTATGTTGGGTTCTCCCTACAAAATTCCCATCAACCGCTTGGCAATGAGGGTAGATGTCAACTGCCGATGTCCTCAGTGTCAGCTCATGATCAGCACAATTTTGTGGCCCGACAACTTTTGTGATCTTCCATTTTCTAGTGACCTGTTGCTTCCTTGCACAAACCCTCCATGGGCAGCATTCATTGTCACACACAACTGTGTAACGGCGCTCCGCATATGAATGCAATACCTTGTAAGGTCTCTTTCGTATCACTGCAAAAGCCTGCAACCACCTCTTCAATGCAGGGAGGTCATTGAACACCCTCCCATTCTCAATTACCATGTTAGGACCAGGCCTCGAGAGCTTCTAGGAGCTCATCATCATGTCCTTCTACAAACGCCTGATCGGAATGAGCAAGATCACTGAACTCATGAACTCTTAGATTACGGCGGCCGGGAAAGATACGCCTCAGCATCTCAACATCACTCTCTGTCAGCTCTCCAACATGGTGATCATCATCAGAATCAAGAGCCCTAGCCATCTCATATGGCTCCGAATCATGCATAATTTCAACACTATTGGAGCCACGGAATCCATCTCCAAAGTGCACTTGCGCAACAACAGGGGGACACATCCACATTCTCAGGAATGTCTCCTTGCAACATAAGTAGAGAAATGAGGAAATAATGAAAGAAATAGATGTAAGGAAGGGATAAGCTCCCAAAAACCATACGGTTAAGACACTTACTCGGATGATTCTGTGTCAAAGGGATCTCATGAGGAGGATCTGCCATGAAATCATGAGTCTGACAAGCATCTCCAACTACCACATTGGGGGCAGATTGAGCATCATGAACCATAGGTGCAATCTCCACATCCATAGAAGGTTCCAGAACAGGAGGGTCGATGTGTGCCTGTTGATCCATTGGTGGGGAAAACCCATGAGGGATGGGATCAACTAACACCCGATGCACAACCACGTCTAAACATTGCAGCTGGCTCTTCATAGCTGATCTCACATAGTTCTCCCACTGATCCACACAACCAATTGAGATCATTCACCTGAGGATGTTGGGAGGAGAACCTAGGTGCAGTATACCATCAACTGCAATGCCATCATCTCCAAGGCAATGCAGCTCCTCCTGAGCCCTTGCAACCAATTGAGATCATTCGCCTGAGGATGTTGGGAGGAGAACCTAGGTGCAGTACACCATCAACTGCAATGCCATCATCTCCAAGGCAATGCAGCTCCTCCCGAGCCCTTGCAACCATCCGTTTGGTTGTCTAGGCGCATGCAGCATCGCCCAACAGAGAAGCTGATTGGTTACCCTGCTATTGCGCTAGCCTTGCACCATTTCTCTCTGCTCCCATGTAGCTCTACGCTTGCGCTGGCCTGGCCTGGCGAAAACTGCCCGATTCCTGCGTTTTCCGGTAGGCCTGGCTAGGAGGTGCATCTTGCATTGCGAGGGAAAACTGTCAGCCTCACCTTCGCCATCCCCTTTTTCTTCCCGAAGGGAAAACTGCCATTGCCGCCTATTCGACGCGGGACACTACGTGGGTCACCCTAGCTTCACCTCGTCACCAAGCACCCTTGCTCCAACGGTCATCTGCATCCGCGCCTTTGTCGCAGCCCCATGACCGTCGGCCTCCCGGTCGCGCCCCACGGCCACTGCGTTTTCCAGTGGGCCTGCTAGGAGGCGCATCTTGCATTGCAAGGCACTGGCTTCGGCCACTGGTACAGACAACCAATCATGCAGACATCGCACGCTAGGAGGTGCAGCACTGCAATGCGTTCATCCTATTTTAGGAAACAACAACACAATGTTGTATTCCACGATCAGCAATAGGACGCTTGCTGCATGCAAGACTAGTGCGAAACTCTGGCGTAACTGGCTACCATAAGGGGATGAAGACATCTATAAAGCCTGGTGCTCAATTCTTTCTGAGGCAATATAACAACTGAAAGCTCTAGTTTGGTTTTGGTTAATTGATGAAACCCTAAGTGCTAACCTAGTTTATCAAAGTGATCATGAGATAGGTAGCACTATTCCAAGTGATGGAGCAATGACGAAGATCATGACAATGGTGATGGCATGGTTATGATCAAAGGCTTGAACTTGGAAAAGAAGAAAGAGAAAAACAAAAGGCTCAAGGCAAAGGTATAAAATAGTAGGAGCCATTTTGTTTAGGTGATCAAGACACTTAGTGAGTGTGATCACATTTAGGATAGATAGCCATACTATTAAGAGGAGTGAAACTCGTATCGAAATGCGGTTATCAAAGTGCCACTAGATGCTCTAATTCATTGCATATGCATTTAGGATCTAGTGGAGTGCTAACACCCTTGAAAAATATTTGTGAAAATATGCTAACACATGTGCACAAGGTGATACACTTGGTGGTTGGCACATTTGAGCAAGGGTGAAGGAGATAGAAATGATAGAGGGTCAGTCTTGCTGTTTTACAACTGACCAGACGCTGATCTCAGGGAGACCGGCGCGTCCGGTCAGGCGTGGCAGTGATACCCTGGCGTCGGTCATGTGACCGGACGCTGGGCTTCTGACTGACCGGACACTAGAAGGATGCGTCTGGTCAGAGCTGACGTGGCTGCACAGATGTTAGGGTAACTGACGCACGCTGGATGTGTCCGGTCAAGGTCGACCGGACACGTCCGGTCAAGTTTTGCCAGTCCTTGGAAGCTTACTGGAAATGACCGGACTCTAGGTGTTCGGCGTCCGGTCACTTATGGTAGAGCGTCCGGTCAACTATCGACCGTTGAGATCAGACGACTCCTGTTGAACGTAGGATGACACGTGGCCGCCATCGGGCGACCAGACGCTGAGCCCTATGTCCGGTCAGTAGGACCGGAGTGTCCGGTCACCCCGATCAGTACCCAGTGAAGGGGTACAATGGCTCTATTTCGTGGGGGCTTCTATTTAAGCCCCATGGCCTGGCTCAAGCTTATTTCTCTTGCACATTTTCATTGATATAACAACCTTGTGAGCTTAGCCAAAGCACTCCCACTCATCTCCATCATTGATCCATCATCTTTGTGAGATTGGGAGAGAAATCCAAGTGCATTGCTTGAGTGATTGCATCTAGAGGCACTTGGTATTCGTGTTGCGCTGCGGATTTCGCTTGTTACTCTTAGGTGGTTGCCACCACCTAGACGGCTTGTTGCAGCGGTGAAGGATCGGCACAAGTTGGTGATTGTTCATGGCCGCCTTCGGTGATTGTGAGGGGAGTTGTACCTTCCCCGGCGGAGTGCCTGAAAGGTAACTCTAGTGAATTGCTCATGTCATTGAGTTACCTCACTTGTGAGTAGGTTCTTGCGGTGTCCATTCGTGTGGACGAGGTTTGTGAAACACCTCTTAGCCGCCGAACCACCAAGTGTTGGTCGACACAACGGGGACGTAGCGTGTTGGCAAGCACGTGAACCTCGAGAGAAAATCGGTTATCTCTTGTCATTTGTATTCTCCCGGTGATTGGCTTAATCTTCATCTTATGATTGGTTCACTCCTCTACACAGTGGTATAATCACCCTACTCACTCATTTATATTCTAGCAAACTAGTTGTGGCAAGCTCTTTAGTGTAATTAGAATTGAGAGCTTGTTTTATTATTTTAAGTTCATCTAGTGGAGCTCTTTAGAGTAGGAAGTTTGAAAGCTCTTAGTGAGTAGTATCTTTGTAAGTTGTGTGCCTAGTAATCATTGCAACTAGAATTGTTGGATATGTGGCTTGCAACCCTTGTAGAGCTAGAGCAAATTTGCATTTCGCTATTTGTCATACTAATCAAATTGCTCTAGTTGATTTGTAGATTTTTAAATAGGCTATTCACCAACCCTCTAGCCATATTAGGACCTTTCAACAACGTGTGTTGTAAAACTGATGCGTAAGCTTTGGAATTTAGCCTTTCGAGCCACTTGAAATGAAATCAATCCACGTCGAGGACCCTCTACCTGTGTGGACTATCAAAATAAAATGGTAGTCGCTCCGTGCCTGAATAAATCATTTTTTAGAGTTATCTTAAGTAAAAAAATAAATTTGACTGATGTTTTAGAAACAATACAACAATATTTAGGACACCAGATAAATAAATTATGAAAATATATTTTATAATAGTGTATCTATTGATATTAATTTTATGTCATAAATCTAGATGCTCTGTTTTATATATTTGGTCAAACTTAGGAAGTCAAACTTTTATTCAGTTTGACCAAATATGTGTAAATAAGCTATGATACGTATAATAAGTATTAACATAATGGAGCCAGCTCCATCGACGTGAAGTGGGCCGGCCCAAAGTGCCCAACTGGCCATGTCCCACTGCCACATCACGGTAGCCCGATTCCCCTCCCACTCCCAAGGCACCTTCTGCTTCTGGGTTGAAGCCCACCTCGCCTAGTCAGGGAGCAGTAACACAGCTTAAAAATGTGAACGATGTTACATGCCCTAACTTCCTTTCGTACTCTTGCTTGCTCTTGCTCGGTTCGCTGGGCTAGCCTGGCCGTGGTCCCCAGCCCCTGACAGCAGGGTCAATCAGACAATAGAAGTCCAGAGACAGGGCACACTCGCCCAATTCGCATCGGCAAATGAGAGCCTGAATTTTTTTTGCAACAAAGCGACGTTTTCACTGATAGTGATAGAGGGGCTCCTCCATCGAGCTGCACCGCGCCGGGCAGTTTGTCGACGTACTTCCTTCCCTTTTGAACCGCGCTCAGCGCAATCATTCCCACCTGTTTTCCGTCCTGCACTGCGCTGTTCACGGTCTCCATCCAGCTTCTCTTGGGTGTACCTTGCAGAGGGCACACGACAGAATCCAGGCACGCACAGCTCTCAACGTCGCCCAACAACTGCACCCTCCGTAGCACCATCCCCGCCGGCGTCACCTCCACACAGAACGAGGAAAACGTACCATCGGCGGGACAGCGCACGGCGAAGACCATCCGGGTCATTCTGTAGGGGTCGACAGGTCCAACGCTCCGAACTCCTTGCAGCGGCAACAGGCGCTCGTCGCAGTGGAAGACCTCGTCGGAGCAGAGGTTGAAGTGGGGATTCCAGCGCAGGTTCTCCTCGGACAGGCACCATAAGCCGATCATAGTTCCGTCGGGCACATCGTAGAAGACGACGTAGATGATCTTGCCTTCGCTGGAGTCGACCGAGGCGTCAGCTTCCTCCTCGGTCTCTCCTCCGCCGCCGCCCTCGGGAGGATCGGGAAACTGGACGAAGCGCGATGCGATCGCCCGCGGATGGAAGAGCAGTAGACCGTGTTTCCTGTCGACGAAGACGAGCAGGCCGTCGCCGTGGACGCCGCGGTCGTGCGAGACCACGGACTTTGCGTGGAAGTCTCTCCAGCGGTCGTCGCCGGCCACCTCCCTGACGGTCCACTTGCTCTCGTCGCTGGAGAAGCAGAGCGCGACCGCGACGACCGGTGTGGAGGATGGCGCGCTCTGCACCTGGGCGACGAAATAGGCGTCGCCGGTGTTCGCCCCGTGGTCCGCGATGATGCCCGTGGGAGCGGCCGGGGAGATGGCGAGGCCGAGCACATCCTCCGGGAACGCGGGCAGGAAGTGCCCCTTGCCCTTGGCCTTGCCGGCGCCGCCGCTGCTGCTGGGGACGGGGCGGCACACGAGCAGGTTCGACTCCCCGGGCGCTCGCGGCGATGGGAAGGCGAGGAGGAGGTGTCCCGACGCGTCGGCGCCCTCGACGCGGCACGGCGCCGTGTCCCAGGCGGCGGCGTCGGGGAGCAGAGCGTGGTCGAGGAAGGCGGTGGAGACGGCCGGCGGCGGCACGAGCTCGAGCAGGACGTCCGCGTCGCGGGCCATCCCTCCGAAGTCGGTGAGGCGAGGCGTCCGGTCGAGCAGCACCCAAGGAATGTCGCGTCCGCCCGACTCGCTCGCCCTCGCCCTGGAGGAGGAGGACGACGACATGGGGGGCGGGCGGGGGCTGTCGCGCGCCCGGGGAGGTTGCTCAGGCGGTTTTGGGGTTGAGGGGTTGGAGGGAACGGGGGATTGCCCGTTGAATTGAAATTGAAACGAATTGAGGGGATGGGGATGGGGAAGGGAAGGGCGGTTATATTGCGGGCCCGACCTCGGCAACCGCCGCCGCCGCCTTTGTGATCCAGCTGGATCCAGGTAGGCGCCCCGGTTTGTGGGAGCAGCCCGTGCACGGCCACAATGCGGCCGGCGGGGGCTCCAACGGAAAACCCCGTGGGTTCAAGCGGCCACACTGCCTGCACCGACCGGTTCACGAACGCGCGCGGGCTCAGTCAGGTGCTGCGCTCAGGTTCAGTTCAGCAGCGACATCTTCCAGGCCTTCTTCAGGTCGTGCGGCTTCCGGTACGGCGGCGCCGCCCTGGTGCGCCTGGTGCGTCGGCCACCACGGCAAGCTCCGCTGCTGGGCTTGCAGTGCTGTCCGAGTCCGATCCTGGATGTCGTGGACGAAGGACGCCGCGTGACCGATCCAGCAGCCGCGTCTTCACGGTGTACAGTGGCATCGTCACCAGCGCGGCCGCGCTTCCCGCCGCGCCGGCGCTCGCACCCTGCACGGCCATCGCGGCTGTCGTTGTGCGCGGGGCCGACGGCACGCCAGAGGAGCCGCTCGGGCGGCAGCAACGGGCGCCGTCTGGACCATGAGACGCTGGCTGACGACGTCGACCGGGGTCCACACCACCTGCGCGGCTACGGCAGCAGAGACACCGCCCGCGTCCGAGGCGGCAGCAGAGGCGGCCGGTTCCGCGACGCCGAGGCGGAGCACACGGCGCTCTTGGTGGCCTCGAGCGCCGCCATATAGAGGGCGCGCTCCACGGCCGCGGACAGGGCTGGAGCTGGTCCTCGCCGTCGTCCTCCTCACGCGCGCGGCCGTCGTGGCGGCGGCGGTGTTCACGGTGCAGGGCTCGGACGTGGTCACCGTCCAATACGACGGACTGCAGGCGAACTCCATGTCGATGGACGTGCATGCTCCGGCGTACGCCGCCACCAGATCCTTCGTCAGGCTCTGGCGCGCCTCCGATCGCAGCGCAGGAGGAGGTGGAGATGGAGGGGCGAGTGGTGGGCCGGAAGGGGAAGCTGCCGGCTGCGATTGGCATTGGCAGGCAATGGATGGCAACACATGCAGCAAGCTCTGGAGAAATGCCAACGTCGCACGCAAGTATCAGCTGGCTGCTGCGGCGTGGGTGACCTTGTCGTCGTTCGTTCTCGCCGGGGGCGGCGGCGACCGGGCCGGTCGGTGCCGTAGAGATCCGGAAGCAGCGGCGGAGTGGAGGTCCTCGTCCGAGCCCATGCCGAGCTGATGCGCACACATGACAGGCCCGCCGTTCACGGCCAACACGGCGTCATCACGCGCGCACCCGGCGCAGTCGCATGCAGAGCGCGCCGCCACGAGGCCGCGCCTCTCGTCGGCGTCCGAGACAGCAGTGCCGGTGGTTGCGGCCGCGCTGTCCACGCTCGTGCCGAACGGAGACGGCGGCGGGTCGTCAGCCCAAGACAAGGCGTTCGTTGGCGTCCAGCGCCGCCACATCGCCGTCTCCGTGGAGGTGGAGCCCTCGCAGGCCATGCTTCCCGTCTCATGTTATTATTATTCAATTCAATGCACAGAGCTAGTGTGTGTTGCCATGTCGTGAGACGTGAGGCCATTGAGGCAGTGACGAAGACGACGTGGCATAGATAGATATAAATATAAAAATGGTGCACGTGGCACCTGCTAAGAAAGGCAAACGTTCCAGGCAAAGGATTCTGTACACGAGCTCTTGGATGACTTCGTGAATCAGAGTTTGAATCTACAGTAGTGGCACGAGCTCATCGTCCATACAAGCGGTACGGACACTACCCCCTACCGAAGCACGTGCGGACGCAAGTCATCGTCATCTTTGTTGCTGCCGCTGCCACGTGCCACCAAGGCCAATGCGGGAGCGCTTCACGTGGTCGTGGACCTGTTCAGGTTCAATCAATGTAACGCCAAAATCCCTACTATAGCTGAGTCCTTGACATTTTCCTATGTTAAATGCATGGCTGATCTCCGGTCCGTTGGCTTGGTTGTATTTGGCTTATAAGACATGGCTTATCAGTCAATGAACAGTATTTTTCTTCACACCTAAACTAGCCGGCAGTACTTTTCAGTCATGGCTTATAAGCCAAACCAGCCCAAACGAACAGGGCACTCACTTGGCAAACGATGCACTTGCTCCTCGGTCCCAAAAAAAAGTGTCACTTGGTCTCGTGCTGGTCAAACTCTTTTAAGTTTGACTAGGTTTGTAGAAAAAATATCAGCAACATCTGTATCTCCAAACTTATAGTAGATCCAAAATCTTTGAAAACATATTTCTGGATCTCTAAACTTGCTAAACGGTGCACCACAATGGTCAGTATGGTCACCAAAAGGCGCTTTAGCGAGACCATGGCGCAACCAGTGTCCGATTTGCCTCGGGGGCACATCAGTGGCCGAGGCAGGCGAGGCCGGGCGTGGAGACGGCGACACGAGTGGGTCCGGGGCAGTCAAGGCTGGCGGGGAGGGGCTAAGGCTGGGGTGGCGACGTCGCGAGCGCCCGTTCATGCCATTGGGATAAGGTAGAGAGAGAAGTGAATATACGAAGGAAAAGCAAAAAAAAAACTATAGGGTATTATAGACATTTTATCATTTTGAGTAACCATGAGAAGTCTTTCTCCGAAACTGTTTTTTAATTAGAGAAATTGGAGCTAAATAGAGCAATTTCATCATTTTGAGCCATGCATGGTGAGCGGTGAGCCGTGACACGGACACCGTCTCAGCCCCTGCCGAACCCACTGCGCGAACAAGACAAATGGTCCGACATCGTGTGGTCCTGCTCGCGCGCTAGAAGAGAAAAAACAGAAACAAAAATGTTGCGCAAAAAGAGTTGAACACAAGACCCATGATTTTATAAAATCATTCCCAACCACTACACTATGAATATCACATGGTACTACTTAAGAAAACAAAATATACCTCTGGAACATCTCGCGAATACGATATGAATACTCGAATATAATCGTGGAACATCCAACTTATACTATATGAAGATCCAGAAACATAACATATAGAACATTATACATATACACTATGTGAACATTATATATGAGAAAATACATGTAATAGATAGAGGTAATAAAAAGAACATCATAATTGAGGAAGAGACGACTACGACTACTGCTTCAGATGGTCTAGCTCGCGATCACGTGTACGGCGTCGTACATTCAGCGATATGCATGAGAACGGCACATTGGCACCTGTCAACCCGCTGCATTAACCAGGAGTTTAGACTCCCTCTCGGGCCACGAGGTGACGGCCGGGTTAGTTTAGGTTTCAGATGAAAAAGACTGCTGTTCCTTTTTGTTTTTGATAAACAAAAAAGGCTGCGTTCTTGACTCTTGAGAGTAGTGCTGGGGTGGCCAGGTCTTTGCCGCACCGCAAAACCAATCTTCCACGACGTGGGCCTAACAAAATAGCAGACGTCGGGCTGAAGATGGGCCGGCGGGAAGAAGCCCAGGTATCAACCGTGTCACGCCAAGTCCATTCATAGATCTGCTAAAAAAAGTCCATTCTCAAATTCGGGGAACTGAATATTCGACTGACAGTGCGTTTAGTTGCACATAATTTTCGTCTTTAAAAGTACAACAAAGCTTTTATTGGCCACAATATTATTAACTTGTTACAAGTAGATATAAATGTCCTAATTTGTAAGAGAATCCGAGCCCAAAAGAAAACGCACAACTGTATAGGGGCAGAAAGCCAAAAACTATATATGAACGTAACTCTAAGCTTACAAGTACGCCAACGAGCGCAACTACAAAAGAAAACTGGTCGAAATAAAATCATATAAAACTACAAAAAGGACTTCATCCCCGTCACTCGTAATTAATCTGTCATCTCACAAAATTTACTAATGTGTCACGAAACTCCACCACCGCAATCACAAAATTGACTTCCAGACATGGAGACCTTCCTTGAAAACCCAAAATCCCAACCTCTGACCCCAAATATCAATTTACATTCGTCCATTCCTCACAAAAATTTGCACCTAGCAACCAAACAAAAACAAAAATTTGTACGGAGGACTGCTGCTCGACCGAGGAGTCCTCCCGCGCCATCCGCGACCGCAACAGCATGGCTCGCACGACCGGCGTCACGAATGACGATGCCTCCGTGGACCATGGCGTCGTTCATCGGGATTCGAGATCGGGACGGCGAAAGAATTAGGGGCCGTTTGGTATGGCTCCTGGACCAGCTCTAGGAGCAGCTGCACCTTCCCACCAGCCAAACACCAACAAATGGATCCGCTCCACGCTCGGAGCCGCGGAAAACCTGCTGAGAGGAGAGGAGAGGAGAGAGAAGGATGGGGACCGGCTCCCACGAGCAGCCATGGGCCCGGCACAGGCCATCGGGCGGATTTGCCCCTACCGGTCTGTGCTAGGCGCGGGGTCGTCGAGGGCCGCCGTCGCGTGGATGCAGGCGTCGGGTACCGTAGAACGGGGTACCCCGAGCGAACATCAAAAGGGTCACTTAAGTCCCATCGAAAAACAAAACTAGAAGGTAAGCCATGGGCCCCTCACCAGCCACGTCCGAGCCCACCAGGCTCTCCGCCTCGCCTCGAGCCTCGCACAGGAGGTCTCGGCGTCCTGACGCAATCTCCGCCTTGCGCGAGGCTCTTCACGGAAGGCCTCGGTAGGGAGTGCAATCTCCGCCTCGCGCGAGGCCTCTCACGGAAGGCCTCGGCAAGGAGTCCGATCTCCATCTCGCGCGAGGCCTCATTCTCCGTATCGCGCGAGGCCAGCTTATCCATAGCCCGTCGCCCCCGCCTCGGCCGGTCTTCCTGACAGCACGTCATGTCCCATTAATACGTCAACCACTCCCGCAATCTCAGCCGGACGATGGCTCGACACCACAGAATGGCCGACGGGACATGAGGTTGCATCAGCACCATACCGGCTGAGACAGGGCACGGCGGGGATTACCGGTCACTGTATCCTGACGCTGTGCCCACGATCGGCGCCCACACTACACTGTGCCCCGCGATCCCCGCCTTGAAAACAACACGACATGGACGGCCTGGCCCGGGTCATCACCGTCTCCAAGCTAGCACACCGGATCAACCGCTCTCTCCGGGCCTCGGCACTATGCACCAGGGTCTCGGCTACCTCGGGATTCATATCTGCCGAGACCCCCCACTGCGGTGCAGCCTCGGCACCGACCGAGCCTCGGCCTCGCGCACCGTCAATCCACAGCGATCCGCACCCTGACTGCCGCACCTACTCCGAGGCAGCCCAGGAGCTCCCATGACGCACAGGGTCGGATGTGACTAGCACGTCGCCCCAGCGCTCCAAGGACGGACCACTCCGACGACCACGCCGCCATAGGAACAGGCTACAGGACCCAGACATGCCGCCTCTGTTCACACGACACCGTATAGTTAGCACATGTACCATCCTTGTCCTCCCTTCAGGCTATAAAAGGAGAGGACTTGGGCCATTTTAGAGGAGGACGGACGGAGAAGAACGCCCTGTAACACACACCTTTCCTCGTCGCCTGAGAGCAACGTCTCAAGCAGCCCACACGACACCTCGCTGAGACCTAGGACTAGCTCCCTCTCTCACCTAGCTTGTAACCCCCTACTACAAGCACTTCGGTGCAAGGAATACAAGATCGATCTCTCAGACTAGACGTAGGGCATCGATTGCCTGAACTAGTATAAACCTTGTGTCTCTTTGTATCACCATCCGAGATTAGGGGCACGCAGTTCACATTTACTGGTCGGTTGAGGACCCCCCGGTCCAAAACACCGACAGTTGGCGCGCCAGGTAGGGGGCGTCTGCGTGTCAGTTTCGTCATCCCAACAAGTTCCGGATGGCAGACCCCGTACGACCATTGCGTCTCGCCATGGTGGTTTGGTTTGGGAGCCTAGAGTTCATGTCTCTAGGGCATGAGTACGACATGGTACTCCTCACTTCTTGAGCCCCACCAATCGACGATGAAGTCACGCACTGGCAGCCCAGGCGTAGGCGGCGCCCGGGCGGCCGCTCTCGCCGCGCTCACCAGGCACGACGCGAGCAAAATCACCCCGACGCTACGCAGATCCAGGGCGACACGCCGCTCCCCGCCGATATCCTACGACCAGCTGTTGGCGCAAGGTCCCTGGTTGGGGACCTGTCTAGCCTGAGCTTGGATAAGGGAAAAACGTCGGTGGCACACGGCGACGCCCAGTCATCAAGCTCCGCTCCACCACCCCCTGAGGAGCCAATTCCGGCGGAGCAAAGTCTAGCGACGGCACCATCCCCATACCCCTTTGGGTTGAGAAATGTCGCTGCCTCTTATGCTTACGCTTACGTTGCCGCTCACGAGGATCCCTCAGGATGCCACCAACGCTTCGCTCTCGACCTGGACTCCCACGCTGACTCCTCGGAGGAGGACGAGGCATGGCCCAGAGTGGATTTCTCTGGTCTCCGCGACCCTGGAGCTATGCGCCGTTTTTGGCCGTAAGCGACTACTGCTTCGGCTACTCTGACTCCGACGACGAGGGCACCTACGACCCCACTCGTGAGTGTTTCCACGTCGGGCTCGGGATGCCGAGGACGGGCGAGGAGGACGAGGGGGCAGGTAGCCGTTCCCCGCTTCGCTCGGGTACAGGCGCCGCCACACCTCCACGCATTGTCCTGCCGGTAGCACGGAACGAGAACCCCGCTCTTGCGCGACCTCAACGTCCAGACCTAGAACAGCTCTGTGAGCTCTAGGCCAAGGTCGAACAAGACCGACTTCTTCTACAGCAGCTTCAAGACTCTCTCAAACAGGAGCAGCGAGGTCGCGGTGAAGGCGGAGGAGCCCGACGGAGGGCCCATGATGTACATCACCGCATCCACGATGATGAAGGGAGCGAGCAACCCCCAGTCTTCAATCACGCTAGCCAGAACGTCGCGGCTGCGGCGATGTTGGTCCGCGCGATGCCCGAGCCTTCTACCACGGAGGGGCAGCGGGTCCGCGGCGAGCTCCGAGAGCTCCTAGAGACCGCCGCGGTTCAGCAGGCCGAGAGTTCCACCTCCCGACGGCACGGGGGCGCCTCAAACCTACCCGCGACACCGCCTCGGCAGGATAGGGAAGCCTCGGCTCATCCTGAGCCCACTCGAGCACCGATAGCCCACAGGGTCCCCGTGCTTCTGGACCGCCTCGGCAATCGACGTGAGGTGCAGGGAGACCATGAGGTGGTCAGCAGGCGATGATGCCACGACAACGAGGGGCCTGCTCGGGGTTACCACCCACACCAAGGCGGCCACTATGACAGCGAGGAGGACCGTAGTCCTTCTCCTGAACCACCAGACCCTCGGGTCTTCAGCAGGGCCATCCGCGCTGCTCTTTTCCCGGCCCGGTTTCGGCAACCAGCCAATCTCGCGAAGTACAGCGGCGAAACCAACCTCGAACTCTGGCTTGCCGATTACCGCCTGGCTTGCTAGCTAGGTGGCACGGATGATGATCTGCTCATCATCCGCAACCTCCCCTTGCTCTTGTCAGACTCGGCGTGAGCCTGGCTCGAGCACCTTCCTCCCTCACAAATCCACGACTGGCGCGACTTGGTTAGGATCTTCGTCGGGAACTTCTAGGGCACATATGTGCGCCCTAGGAACTCCTGGGATCTTAAGAGCTGTCGCCAGAAACCGGACGAGTCTCTCTGAGACTTCATCCGGTGCTTCTCCAAATAGTGCACCGAGTTGCCCAGCGTCGGTGACTCAGAGATCGTCCAGGCTTTCCTCTCCGGCACCACCTACCAAGACTTGGTTCGAGAGTTAGGTCGGAACATGCCGCGCTCAGCTGCCACGCTCCTCGACATCGCCACCAACTTCGCCTCGAGTGAAGAGGCTGTTGGAGCCATCTTCCCCGACAGCGACACCAAGGGTAAGCGGAGGGACGAGGCCCCTGAGGCCTCAGCCTCCCACCTCCCCAAGAGAAAGAAAAAGGGGCGCCTGGGGAAGCAGGAGGTCCTGGAGGCCAATCTGGTCACGGTCGTAGAACACAAAAATCCCCGAGGCCCCAAAGGCCCTTGGCCTTTCGACGACATGCTTAAGAAACCCTGCCCTTACCACCAAGGCCCGGTCAAGCACGCCCTCGAGGATTGCTCCATGCTGCGGCGTTACTATGCCAGGCTCGGGCTCCCCGACGACGACGCCAAGCAGAAGGGCACCGGCGACCGGGACGATGACAAGGATGACGGTTTCCCTGAGGTACGCAACGCCTTCATGATCTTCGGCGGACCCTCGGCATGCCTTACGGCGCGGTAGCACAAGAGGGAACGCCAAGAAGTCTTCTCGATCAAGGTGGCCACCCCCCTGTACCTTGACTGGTCTCGAGAGGCGATCACCTTTGATTGAGACGACCACCCTGACCATGTTCCGAATCCCGGGCAGTACCCACTGGTTGTCGACCCGATCATTGGCAACACCTGATTCTCCAAGGTGTTGATGGACGGAGGCAGCGGCCTCAATATCCTCTACGTCAACACCCTGGAGCTTTTGGAGATCGACCGATCGAGGCTTCGAGGCGACGCCGCACCCTTCCACGGCATCATGCCAGGGAAGCGCACGCGACCCCTCGGGCGCATCGACCTTCCCGTCTGCTTTGGCACCCCCTCCAACTACCGCAAGGAAGTCCTTACCTTCGAGGTAGTCGGGTTCGGGGGAGCCTACCACGCCATCCTGGGGTGGCCGTGCTACGCCAAGTTCATGGCAGTCCCCAACTATACCTACCTCAAGCTCAAGATGCCAGGCCCCAGTGGTATCATCACGATTGAGTCCACGTACGAATATGCATACGACTGCGACGTCGAGTGCATCGAGTACGCCGAGGCTCTTGTGGAGACCGAGACCCTTATCGCCCACCTCGACCAACTCAGTGGCGAGGCGCCTGACTCCAAGCGTCGCGCAGGGGCGTTCGAGCCCGCAGAGGCCATCAAACTCGTCCCGGTCGACCCCACCTGCCCCGACGACCGAGCGCTGAGGATCAGCACCACCCTCGACATCAAATAGGAAGTCATGCTCGTCGACTTCCTCCATGCGAATGCTGACATATTCGCATGGAGTCCCTCGGACATGCCGGGCGTACCGAGGGAGGTCGTCGAGCACGCCCTAGACATCCGGGCCGGGTCTAGACCGGCGAGGCAACGCCTACGCCGCTTCAATGAGGAAAAGCGTAGGCGGCCGGGTTCATCAAGGAAGTGTCCCACCCAGAGTGGTTGGCTAACCCCGTGTTAGTCAAGAAGAAAAATGGGAAATGGAGGATGTGTGTAGACTACACCGGTTTGAACAAAGCCTGTCCAAAAGTCCCCTTCCCATTACCCTGAATCGATCAAATCGTTGATTCCACTGCAGGGTGCGAGACCCTGTCTTTCCTTGATGCGTATTCTGGTTACCATCAAATCAAGATGAAAGAGTCCAACCAGCTCGCGACTTCTTTCATCACACCATTCGGCATGTACTGCTACGTGACTATGCCTTTCGGCCTCAGAAACGCAGGTGCCACGTACCAGCGGTGCATGACCCAGGTCTTTGGCGACCACATTGGGCGGACCGTCGAGGCCTACGTGGACGACATCGTGGTCAAGACCGAAAAGGTCGAGGATCTCGTCGACGACTTGAGGATAACCTTCAAATGCCTTAGAGAGAAGGGCATCAAGCTCAATCCCGAGAAGTGTGTGTTCGGGGTCCCCCGAGGCATGCTCTTGGGATTCATAGTCTCGGAACGCGGCATTGAAGCCAACCCAGAGAAGGTCTCGACCATAACCAGCATGGGACCAATCAGAGACCTCAAGGGAGTACAGAGGGTCATGGGATGCCTTGCGGCCCTGAGCCGCTTCATCTCGCGCCTCGGCGAAAAAGGTTTGCCTCTGTACCGACTCTTGAGAAAATCTGAGCATTTTTCTTGGACCCCCGAGGCCGAAGAAGCCCTCGACAGACTCAAAACGCTGCTTATGAAACCTCCCATCCTGGTACCCCCGGCAGGGATGAGGCCCTCTTACTCTACGTCACCGCAACGACCCAAGTGGTCAGCGCTGCCGTAGTAGTAGAGAGGCAGGAAGAGGGGCATGCTCTACCCACCCAATGACCTGTTTACTTCATCAGCGAGGCTCTCCGAGACAAAAACATGCTACCCCCACATCTAGAAGCTGGTCTACGCCGTAGTCCTGGCCCGGCGTAAACTACGTCACTACTTCGAGTCTCACCTAGTGACTGTGGTATCATCTTTCCCCTTGGGGGAGATAGTTCATAACCGAGAGGCCTCAGGCAGGATAGCCAAGTGGGCCGTCGAGCTTATGGGGGAAACTTTGACTTTTGCGCCTTGAAAGGCAATCAAGTCTCAGATCTTGGCTGATTTTGTGGCTGAGTGGACAGACACCCAATTACCACCTGCTCAAATTCAGACGGAGTGCTGGACCATGTACTTCGACAGATCCCTGATGAAGACCAGGGCAGGCATGGGTCTGCTCTTCATCTCGCCCCTCGGAGTACACATGTGCTACATGGTGTGGCTCCACTTCGCCACCTCCAACAACATGGCCGAGTACGAGGCCCTCATCAACGGCTTACAAGTCGCCATCGAACTTGGGGCACGGCGTCTCAACGTCCGAGGCGACTCGCAGCTCGTCGTCGATCAAGTCATGAAGGAGTCAAATTGCCTCGACCCCAAAATGGAGGCTTACTGCAAGTTGGTACGTCGCCTAGAAGACAAGTTTGACGGTCTCGAACTAAGCCACGTCGCGCGGAAGTACAACGAGGCCACTGACGAACTGGCAAAGATGGCCTCAGCATGGGCCCCAGTCCCCCCGAGCATCTTTGCCAGAGACCTCCACAAACCTTCCATTGACTACACCTTGGCAACAGAGGAGGGTCCACCTGTGGAAACCACGGCGAGGCTCGATGCCCCCTCTACTGCCGAGACCCCCTCGACCAAGCCCGAGGTCATGGAAGTCAACACCGAGCCTCTGCAGACCGACCAGGATGCGGATTGGCGAATCCCATTGCTCGATTGGTTTGATCGGGGGGAGCTTCCTAGCGACAGGACCGAAGCCCGACGGCTTGCGCGCCGAGCCAAGACTTACGTCCTCTATAATGATGAATTGTACAGGCAAAGTCCCTCAGATGTCCTCCAACGATGTATCACTGTCAAGGCGGGCCGAGCCCTGCTTTGGGACTTGCACGCAGGCGCCTGCGGGCACCATGCGGCGCCTCGGGCACTCGTAGGAAATGCTTTCCGCCAAGGGTTTTACTAGCCGACGGCGGTCGCCGATGCCACCAAGCTAGTACGCTCCTGTGAAGGATGTCAGTACTATGCTCAACAAACGCATCTCCCGGCCCTGGCCCTCCAAACCATCCCCATCACGTGGCCGTTTGCCGTATGGGGGCTTGACATGGTTGGGCCTTTGCAAAAGGCCCCCGGAGGCTACACCCATCTACTGGTATCAATCGACAAGTTCTCCAAATGGATCGAGGCTTGTCCGATCAATCGAATCAAATCCGAGCAGGCAGTGTTGTTCTTCACTGACATTATCCACAGGTTCGGGTGTGGCAGAACCTCCTAAGTTATAGGGCCCACATGCACCTGTCCCTGTCCGACGACCTTTGACATTTATGCATATGTTTCCATTAACTTAAAAAGACTGTCGGGTGTCCTCGGGGAACCCCGAATCATCCACGATTTCCGAGCAGGATCACGTTACAGAGTCATTGCAGTATTACAACATTTATTCAAACATCAGTACCAGAGTAAAAACAGCGGAAGTCTTACGATAACATAGTTTACAAACCAGTTGTTTCAAACCTTACAAACTAAGTTCGATAATTATTACAAACCTTAGTAGTAGTGGAGTGGCATTATAATATAGTACAAAACACACAATGTAACTGCCCTGCCCAAGGGCCACACATTTACTTCTCATCGTCATCACAAGGTACAACTGTCATGCAGCACGATCCAAAACAGATCTGCTCATGAGGCTCACCTGCAACAAGGGGTCAATGAACCCTGAGTACAAAAGTACTCAACAAGACTTAACCGAAATAACACTGAGACGACTCAGGAATGCAGGCTCAGGGATTCAAGGTATGGCTTTAGCAATAATCAAAGTTCTTTTGCATAAAAGCTCTTTTAACAAAATTCTTTATATAGAAAACTTCATAAGATCATATACAAAGTTGACACGATCCATGTTGAGATCATGAAACTTCATATCCAACACCTTCACGAGCCTTATTCGAGTTCCAGTTATTAGTACTACGATGATGAACAGAGAAGTGAGTCTCCATAACCGAGGAGCAACGACGATTCGAACCGATTAAAAACCCAGCTGGGGATTCCAGACCACACGACATATGCAGGTCCCCGACTTACATATATCAACCTACCCTCGGATCCTCTAAACAAGAATGGGTCCGCGCCACCCGAGAATACAGTACACCACCAATCCAGCCCATTGCCACGTGGGTACACGCTATTCCCGCCATCTCTCCACTCCCAGTGCGCGAGTAGCCATTCTCATAATAGAATAGCCAAGTTAAGGCTTACCGGAGTATGTGGTTAGTACTACAAAGTCTCACCGCACACAGTTTAACAACGGTACGGGCCTTAATCGACACAGGCGGAAAGAACCCGCTCACAAGACCTCCATGTCTTGTGGCTCACACACACCGAGTCTGCCCGGTCTAGATTTATTACTCCACATTCCCATATCACATGATAACATAATTTAATCAAATCCCGTTTAAAGTTCGCAGGTGACAGGTAATCACCTGACTTTCATCGTTCTACGCATAGCTAAGCATAACTAGGCATATACGAATTTAAAACTGGTAATATGGTAATTATGGAATAACAAGGGTGGTAATGCACCAATTTGTTTTTCACTTGACTCCTAATCACTTAATGCAGTAACGAGAAGCAAAAGCGAAATCAATTTGTAAAATACAAGGTAGGGTTGTATGCATCCGGGGCTTGCCTTCGTTGACGGAAAAGTCCGGCTCCTGCGACGTTTCACAAGTATTCGATCCGACCTCAACAGACGGATTAACCTCCTCCACAACTTGATTAACTACCACGTGTTCACCTTCGTTCACTACACGTAGTAACAATGCCATGTTTAACATGATGCGAGATACAAAATATGATGCTCGATGATGGATGCCAATTAACAACTAATTAAACATATTCATAAAACTTATTTCAATTGAACTCAAAATTTTTGTAAAGGTTCATCACATGATAACTAAGTGGCAAAACAATTTTCATAATTTTTGGATAATTAATTAAGCCTAGAAAAATCATGGAAACTTATTTATTAATTAATTGAGCAATTTTTTTCACATTCAAAAATTACTGAAAAGTAACATTTAATATTTTTCCTAAATAATATACATCACAGAGAGGTCACACAAAAATTTTCATAACTTTTGGAGCTCTAAATAAATCTACACAAAAATAACAAATTACAGCACTATTCAATCATTTCTGAAAAAGGAAAAATTCCAATTTGAACTCACCCGCTCACACAAACAACTCGGAAAGAACCAGGAGTCACACAAACAACTCGGAATGAATCAGGAGCTCACATAAACAACTCGGAATGAATCAGGAGTCACATAAACAACTCGGAATGAATCAGGAGTCACATAAACAACTCGGAATGAATCAGGAGTCACAAAAACAACTCGGAATGAATCAGGAGTCACAAAAACAACTCGGAATGAATCAGGAGTCACAAAAACAACTCGGAATGAATCAGGAGTCACAAAAACAACTCGGAATGAATCAGGAGTCACAAAAACAACTCGGAATGAATCAGGAGTCACAAAAACAACTCGGAATGAATCAGGAGTCACAAAAACAACTCGGAATGAATCAGGAGTCACAAAAACAACTCGGAATGAATCAGGAGTCACAAAAACAACTCGGAATGAATCAGGAGTCACATAAACAACTCGGAATGGAACCTGGAGCTCATCCCGAATGCACTAGAGCATAAAGCTGGATCGAAAGAACAATGAATGAGTGGTTCGACGTGCACAGGAAGCACCAGTAGCTTACCCTGAACTTGATAGAGCAAAGAACAGGGCTGGAGAAGCAATGGTGAAGCAGGTCGACGATCCAAGCAACCACGGCGGAGCAAAACGTCGACGGTGGCAGTGCTCCGGCGACTGCGGTGGACAAAACGGAGAGCAACAAGGTATTAAGCACCAAGGCATCAAGGCAAAGCTGGAGATACATTGAGCAAGAGCAACGGCTCACCGGAGAGCGCTGGCCACGACGGCGTAAGCACGACGGTGAGGTTGCCGGCCGCGAGGAACAAAGGCGTGCACAGCGGGTTCCCAGTGGAATCAGACACCAAAACTCAGTTGGCTAGGTGCGCAAGGAGTAGGCAGAGCTGGAACAAGCTTTGCCAAAATGGTGGAGGCACTACGGTGACAGCAAACGCACGATAGAGCAGCGACGATGGCGACGGGAGAAAACAGAGAAGGGAAAACGAAGAACGACGACTGCACATGTTTTATAGGACGGCCAGGAAGCAAAGAGAAGCCACGCAGGGGCCTTTCCCATGCCAGCGCAAAGCCAAGGACGGCCACAGTCGCGTCTGGAAGCAGAAGGAAGATCGTAGACGGTGATTTGGCTTCCGCGGTTACTGTTCATCAGAATTACCAAACTGCCATTCGATTTAAAAATCCAAATTACTCCCAAATTTATGTAACAACTCAAAAATCTCCAAAAATAAAAGTTGTTCCAAATTTAAAGTTCTACAACTTTGCTTTTATAACCATACCCAAATTCGGTTTACATTTTGAAATGCAAATTTGAATTCGAAAAGGGAACATTTAAAGAATCTCGCCTTTTCAAATTACTTCAAATTTTTCTAAACAACTTTGAAAACTCCAAAAACAAACTTTGTATAACTTGACAAGCTCTACACTTTTGCTTTTAGGCTCACCCCCAAAATATGCTTAGATTTTGAAATGAGTTTTTCAGGGTAGGCTTTAAATACTGAAAAATCAAGGTTTTCTTGAAAATTCAAAATCCAAACCAAATTTTTAACTCAATTCAAACCATACAAGGCAACACTCATAACATAAATGTAAACTTGTTTTAGTGAATGCATAACAAAGTTTTCCATATGACCAAATGCTTTGCAATGCATATGATGACATGTCCTGTTTTAGTATTTAAACACCCGAGGTGTTACAATCCTTCCCCCTAAAAGAAATCTCGTCCCGAGATTCAAAGTCATAGAGTAAGTAATGGAAAAGGAAATGTGTCAATCCAAAAATATCCAAAATCTGTTCATAAAACAGCTGAGGTTCCTTTACAAACTTGATTGGTAACAACATAGTACACTAACATTATTCTATACTGCCGCAAGAAACTCTGGAAATTTTTCTAACAAGTAATCTTCTGATTCCCAAGTAGCTTCCTCTTCTGAATGTTGATTCCATTGTATTTTGTAGAACTTGATTGTCCGTCTTCGAGTAACACGATCTTTCTGATCTAACACTCGGATAGGATATTCGGAATAAGTTAAATCCGGTTCTAGTTCCACTCCTTCGACTTCAACATTCTGTTCAGGCACTCGGAGACACTTTTTCAATTGAGAAACATGGAACACATCATGCACAGCTACGAGATGTTCAGGTAATTTCAAGCGATATGCCACTTTTCCATACCTCTTCAAAATTTGATATGGTCCAACGTATCGGGGTGCCAACTTTCCTTTAACACCAAAACGGTTAACTCCCTTCATTGGTGATACTTTCAGATATACAAAATCTCCTTTGTTGAATACCAATGGTCTCCGCCGTCTATCCGCATAACTCTTTTGGCGGGACTGAGCTATCTTTAGATTACTCTGTATTTGTCTAACCTTGTCTTCTGTTTCTTTCACAAGGTCAACTCCAAAGAATCTTCTCTCTCCCGGCTCAGACCAACTCAATGATGTTCTGCATCTACGACCATAGAGTGCTTCAAAGGGAGCCATTCTAATGCTTTCCTGATAACTATTGTTGTATGAGAACTCAGCCAAAGGTAAGCACTCATCCCACTTATTGGAATAGTTAAGGACACAACACCTTAACATATCTTCAAGTACTTGATTGACTCTTTCAGTCTGTCCATCAGTCTGTGGATGATAAGCTGTACTATACAGAAGTTTGGTACCCAATGAAGAATGCAATTGTTTCCAAAAGTTGGAGACAAACTGTGTACCCCTATCTGACACAATAGTCTTGGGTACTCCATGGAGACTCACAATTCGCTCTAAATACATCTTGGCATACCGTATAGTGGGATATGTATTCTGGACTGGAAGAAAATGTGCTGATTTGGTTAGTCGATCTACAATAACCCATACTGAGTCAAATCCCTTTGATGTCTTGGGTAGACCAACAATAAAATCCATACTGATGTCCTCCCACTTCCAAGATGGAATAGGTAATGGTTGTAATTCACCAGCAGACCTCAAATGTATAGCTTTCACCTTTTGACAAGTATCACACTTTGCTATATATCTAGCAATCTCTATTTTCATTTTAGTCCACCAGAATCTTTGCTTCAAATCATGGTACATCTTGTTGCTTCCCGGATGGATAGATAACCTAGTAGCATGTGCCTCATCTAGAATTGACTGCCGTAACTCAGGAACTTTTGGTACCACCAAGCGATCCTTGAACCATAACACATCTTCATCATCTATGCTAAAGCATTCCGCTTTTCCATTCTTGACTTTTTCCTTGATATGGGCTATACCCTTGTTTTCCTTCTGAGCAGCAATAACTTGATCTCGAATAGTAGCTTCAACAATTATGTTGGTCAAACTACCTTGTTGAATTACCTCTACATTCAACTTCTCCATTTCTTGACATAGCGTCAAACCCATTGTTCTCACTGTCAGACAATTGCAATAACTTTTGCGACTAAGGGCATCTGCAACCACATTTGCTTTACCCGGGTGATAATGTACTTCCAAATCATAATCCTTAATCAGTTCTAACCATCTTCTTTGTCGCATGTTCAATTCCGATTGAGTAAAGATATACTTTAAACTCTTGTGATCTGTATAAATATGGCACGTATTACCAAGCAGGTAATGCCGCCAAATCTTCAGAGCATGGACAACTGCGGCTAACTCTAGATCATGAGTCGGATAGTGTTCTTCATGTTGCTTAAGTTGCCTAGATGCATAGGCAATGACTCGGCCTTCTTGCATCAACACACATCCAATACCAATACCTGAAGCATCACAATAAACATCAAATGGCTTCTCGATATCAGGTTGGGCTAATACTGGTGCAGTAGTCAACAGCCTCTTTAAAGTCTGGAAAGCCTCCTCACACTCTGACGACCAGACAAACTTGACTTGATTCTTCAACAACTCAGTTATGGGCTTTGATACTTTAGAGAATTCTGGAATAAACCGACGGTAATACCCCGCCAATCCAAGAAAACTCCGAACTTGATGAACTGTGGTTGGCGGTTTCCAATCAAGCACATCCTTCACTTTGCTAGGATCAACTGCAACTCCTTTGGCTGACAAGACATGTCCAAGAAATTGCACTTCCTTAAGCCAAAAATCACACTTGCTGAACTTGGCATATAGTTGATGTTCTCTCAAGCGGGTCAGAACAATCCTAAGATGTTCCGCATGTTCTTTCTTATTCTTGGAATATACTAGAATGTCATCAATAAACACCACTACAAACTTGTCTAGCTCAGGCATGAATACTGAATTCATCAGATACATGAAATGAGCTGGAGCATTTGTCAAACCAAAAGACATTACCAAGTATTCATATAATCCAAATCTTGTGGTAAATGCCGTTTTGGGAATATCCTCAGACTTAATCTTGATTTGGTGATAGCCTGACCTCAAATCTATCTTGGAGAAAACTTTGGCTCCGGCCAGTTGATCAAAAAGCAAATCTATCCGAGGTAAGGGATACTTATTCTTGATAGTCACTTCATTCAACGGGCGATAGTCAACACATAACCTCAGGGTCTCATCTTTCTTTTTCACAAATATTGCCGGACATCCCCAAGGTGAGGAACTAGGTTGGATAAACCCCTTCTCAATCAATTCTTGTAACTGAGTCTTCAACTCGGCCAATTCCTTAGGTGGCATCCTATAAGCCCTCCGAGAAATCGGAGCTGTTCCAGGTTGCAATTCAATGTTAAACTGGACATCCCTATCAGGTGGTAGACCGGGTAGATCTTCTGGAAACACATCCGGAAATTCACACACTACCGGAATATCTCTAATCTCTTTGACAACAGTTGCACAAACCTTGCCCACTGATCTTCTTAGAGTTGGAAGTTGGATGAGAAGTTGAGAATTATTATCAGGCAAACTTACTCTTAAAGTCCTATTCAAAGCATCTATAACAGCCTTATGCTGATACATCCAATTCATTCCCAAGATTACATCTATATCCTGATCCTTAAGGATAATCATGGTAGTGGGAAAAATATGCCCACCCAGGTTTACGGGTACCTGGTATACCATTTCCTTAGTACACAGACGTCCCCCGGGCGACTGTATAAAGAAACTTTCCTTTGTTGCCCCAATTGAAATTTCATGCTTCACGACAAATGTTCTATTGATGAATGAATGCGATGCGCCAGAATCAAAAAGTATAACTGCAGGGTGATTGGCAACAAGAAACATACCCATCATCACTGGCTCCCCTTCTGGAATTTCTCCAGCTTGAATATAGAACACCCGTCCTGTCTTCCTCTCATCTTTGCCCTTCTGAGCATTCTGATTGGGGTTCTTGTTTAGTGCCTGACCCTGTTGTCGATTGGCAGGGGCCTTCTGATAATTTTGATTAGCCTGCCTAGGATATGGACATTCCCTAGAGAAATGACCAGTCCTTCCACAATTGTAGCATGGGTAGTTGTGACCCTGGGACATTGGAGCATTGCCACCAGAAGCATTGGTTGACTGTGAATTCGGATAGGTTATAGCAGGACGGATATTTGACTGTTGCCCAGCCTGAAACTGCGGCGGACGATAAGGAGGACGATAATGGTTTACTGGATGATAAATCACTCTCTGCCTCTTTTGGTTTCCACCAAAAGGTCCAGACGGCACATTCTTTTTCTTCTTGAGCTCCTTATGCTGCCGATACTTTGCCTCTGAAGCAATCGCAATATTTACTGCCTCATGATAAGTGATATTTGTACAGGCTGTCATCATTGTCTGCAGTTTGGTATTCAGACCTCTCATGAACCATTTCTTTTTCTTGGCATCCGTATTGACATGTTCAGATGCATACTGCGATAGATGATTGAATCTTCCCACATACTGCATAACCGTTTGATCCCCTTGCCTCAAAGCAAGGAATTCATCCAGCTTCATAGCCATCACTCCTTCTGGGATATAATGGGCTCTGAAAGCAGTGCGAAATTCTGTCCAAGTTAACAGAATGCCTGCGGGTTGCATGGCCATCAGATTTGCATACCAAGCACCAGCTGCACCTCTAAGTTGTTGGGCAGCAAACACCGGTTTCTGAAACTCTGTGCAGTGAATAAGATCAAATTTCTGCTCCATGGTCCTAAGCCAGTCATCAGCCTCCAGTGGTTCATCTGCCTTGGTGAACACCGGGGGTTTTGTATCCGTGAAATCCACATAGGTAGCCTCATGCCTGTTATGATTGCGGCCACGGTTTCCATACATCTGATTCTGATTACTTTGAGCCATCTCATGAAGCAAACGAGAATTTTCCACAGTCACATTGACTAATGCAGCGATAGCATCAGCCAGATTGGTCGGCATTGGTGGCGGGTTGGGGATATCATCATCATCTTGTGAAGTACCAGGAATATGCGATCCCCGCGTACGACGCATCTGTTCATAACAAACCAAACTTTATTCACAAGTCTTTATTCAAAGATCAAAGAGCTTACTCCCCGCATTACATCGATGCCACTTATTTAAACACAAGAACACATCTAAACAAGACTACTAGCTTAACTAGATCTTCTATTACACAACTCTACTCCTTTCCCTGAGCACTTCAAACTTCAGGCTCGGTATCCATTCCGGAAATATTACCGCCTTCATTATCACTTTCATCAATCATTACTAATTCTTCAGGATCTTCTTCTTCTTCCTCTTCCGATTCGTTATCATCGGCAAGGATGACACCGGGGTCCATGGCATCAGCTTGAGGCTCGTGATTTGGATTTAGTAGATTGCTAAGCCTATGAACTTCCTCATGTAGATAGGTATTATGTTCTTCTAAATCTTCTACATAGAATTCTAGCTCATGAGTTCTAGCTCTAGCTACATTTTCCCTATGCCAAGCCTCATTTCGTCCCTCCACCGTACGAACTAACATGCTTTCACAGTTCCTGTGTGCGGTGGTGAGACGCCTTAATTGATCCTGTAATTCTCCTACCTGTATAGCATCCAAAGCCCTATCTCTAGTAGCTTGTGCTAATTCTGCAGAAATTCTCTGTATCTCCGCCTGGGGATCAGGCCTAGAGCTGCTACTACTAGCACCGTCATTCCTAGGGGCAAGTTGGTGATGAGGAACTCCTTTGGGTCCAGTGGACTTACGGGGCGTCATCTTGGCACGAGCCATACTGTAGGAAACTAATTTAATCCAAGTAAGACCATTTGATCAAAGTCTAAAGAGCAGCTATGATGGATTACATTACTCAAACTAGTCTCACTACTCACTCCAGACTAAGAGGTGAAGGAAGTAACGAGTGAATTAATAATGATGCATGAATCGTTCTTACGAACAAAACCATCAAAGTTTATAATGCACATAAATAACATTTATTTTTATATAGGGCATAGTAAGATTACTACTCCACCACACAAGACCTTTTTAATCAAATAAGGAATGGTGAGAAAGGAATAAGATAAGTCAGAAGCAATTTGGACCAAATTATCAGGTTAATTTTAGTCATCCAAATCATTTTGAAGTTTTTATAAAACAATACAACAAAAACCTTGTAACGATCGCTCTGATACCATTCTGTGGCAGAACCTCCTAAGTTATAGGGCCCACATGCACCTGTCCCTGTCCGACGACCTTTGACATTTATGCATATGTTTCCATTAACTTAAAAAGACTGTCGGGTGTCCTCGGGGAACCCCGAATCATCCACGATTTCCGAGCAGGATCACGTTACAGAGTCATTGCAGTATTACAACATTTATTCAAACATCAGTACCAGAGTAAAAACAGCGGAAGTCTTACGATAACATAGTTTACAAACCAGTTGTTTCAAACCTTACAAACTAAGTTCGATAATTATTACAAACCTTAGTAGTAGTGGAGTGGCATTATAATATAGTACAAAACACACAATGTAACTGCCCTGCCCAAGGGCCACACATTTACTTCTCATCGTCATCACAAGGTACAACTGTCATGCAGCACGATCCAAAACAGATCTGCTCATGAGGCTCACCTGCAACAAGGGGTCAATGAACCCTGAGTACAAAAGTACTCAACAAGACTTAACCGAAATAACACTGAGACGACTCAGGAATGCAGGCTCAGGGATTCAAGGTATGGCTTTAGCAATAATCAAAGTTCTTTTGCATAAAAGCTCTTTTAACAAAATTCTTTATATAGAAAACTTCATAAGATCATATACAAAGTTGACACGATCCATGTTGAGATCATGAAACTTCATATCCAACACCTTCACGAGCCTTATTCGAGTTCCAGTTATTAGTACTACGATGATGAACAGAGAAGTGAGTCTCCATAACCGAGGAGCAACGACGATTCGAACCGATTAAAAACCCAGCTGGGGATTCCAGACCACACGACATATGCAGGTCCCCGACTTACATATATCAACCTACCCTCGGATCCTCTAAACAAGAATGGGTCCGCGCCACCCGAGAATACAGTACACCACCAATCCAGCCCATTGCCACGTGGGTACACGCTATTCCCGCCATCTCTCCACTCCCAGTGCGCGAGTAGCCATTCTCATAATAGAATAGCCAAGTTAAGGCTTACCGGAGTATGTGGTTAGTACTACAAAGTCTCACCGCACACAGTTTAACAACGGTACGGGCCTTAATCGACACAGGCGGAAAGAACCCGCTCACAAGACCTCCATGTCTTGTGGCTCACACACACCGAGTCCGCCCGGTCTAGATTTATTACTCCACATTCCCATATCACATGATAACATAATTTAATCAAATCCCGTTTAAAGTTCGCAGGTGACAGGTAATCACCTGACTTTCATCGTTCTACGCATAGCTAAGCATAACTAGGCATATACGAATTTAAAACTGGTAATATGGTAATTATGGAATAACAAGGGTGGTAATGCACCAATTTGTTTTTCACTTGACTCCTAATCACTTAATGCAGTAACGAGAAGCAAAAGCGAAATCAATTTGTAAAATACAAGGTAGGGTTGTATGCATCCGGGGCTTGCCTTCGTTGACGGAAAAGTCCGTCTCCTGCGACGTTTCACAAGTATTCGATCCGACCTCAACAGACGGATTAACCTCCTCCACAACTTGATTAACTACCACGTGTTCACCTTCGTTCACTACACGTAGTAACAATGCCATGTTTAACATGATGTGAGATACAAAATATGATGCTCGATGATGGATGCCAATTAACAACTAATTAAACATATTCATAAAACTTATTTCAATTGAACTCAAAATTTTTGTAAAGGTTCATCACATGATAACTAAGTGGCAAAACAATTTTCATAATTTTTGGATAATTAATTAAGCCTAGAAAAATCATGGAAACTTATTTATTAATTAATTGAGCAATTTTTTTCACATTCAAAAATTACTGAAAAGTAACATTTAATATTTTTCCTAAATAATATACATCACAGAGAGGTCACACAAAAATTTTCATAACTTTTGGAGCTCTAAATAAATCTACACAAAAATAACAAATTACAGCACTATTCAATCATTTCTGAAAAAGGAAAAATTCCAATTTGAACTCACCCGCTCACACAAACAACTCGGAAAGAACCAGGAGTCACACAAACAACTCGGAATGAATCAGGAGCTCACATAAACAACTCGGAATGAATCAGGAGTCACATAAACAACTCGGAATGAATCAGGAGTCACATAAACAACTCGGAATGAATCAGGAGTCACAAAAACAACTCGGAATGAATCAGGAGTCACAAAAACAACTCGGAATGAATCAGGAGTCACAAAAACAACTCGGAATGAATCAGGAGTCACAAAAACAACTCGGAATGAATCAGGAGTCACAAAAACAACTCGGAATGAATCAGGAGTCACAAAAACAACTCGGAATGAATCAGGAGTCACAAAAACAACTCGGAATGAATCAGGAGTCACAAAAACAACTCGGAATGAATCAGGAGTCACAAAAACAACTCGGAATGAATCAGGAGTCACATAAACAACTCGGAATGGAACCTGGAGCTCATCCCGAATGCACTAGAGCATAAAGCTGGATCGAAAGAACAATGAATGAGTGGTTCGACGTGCACAGGAAGCACCAGTAGCTTACCCTGAACTTGATAGAGCAAAGAACAGGGCTGGAGAAGCAATGGTGAAGCAGGTCGACGATCCAAGCAACCACGGCGGAGCAAAACGTCGACGGTGGCGGTGCTCCGGCGACTGCGGTGGACAAAACGGAGAGCAACAAGGTATTAAGCACCAAGGCATCAAGGCAAAGCTGGAGATACATTGAGCAAGAGCAACGGCTCACCGGAGAGCGCTGGCCACGACGGCGCAAGCACGACGGTGAGGTTGCCGGCCGCGAGGAACAAAGGCGTGCACAGCGGGTTCCCAGTGGAATCAGACACCAAAACTCAGTTGGCTAGGTGCGCAAGGAGTAGGCAGAGCTGGAACAAGCTTTGCCAAAATGGTGGAGGCACTACGGTGACAGCAAACGCACGATAGAGCAGCGACGATGGCGACGGGAGAAAACAGAGAAGGGAAAACGAAGAACGACGACTGCACAGGTTTTATAGGACGGCCAGGAAGCAAAGAGAAGCCACGCAGGGGCCTTTCCCATGCCAGCGCAAAGCCAAGGACGGCCACAGTCGCGTCTGGAAGCAGAAGGAAGATCGTAGACGGGGATTTGGCTTCCGCGGTTACTGTTCATCAGAATTACCAAACTGCCATTCGATTTAAAAATCCAAATTACTCCCAAATTTATGTAACAACTCAAAAATCTCCAAAAATAAAAGTTGTTCCAAATTTAAAGTTCTACAACTTTGCTTTTATAACCATACCCAAATTCGGTTTACATTTTGAAATGCAAATTTGAATTCGAAAAGGGAACATTTAAAGAATCTCGCCTTTTCAAATTACTTCAAATTTTTCTAAACAACTTTGAAAACTCCAAAAACAAACTTTGTATAACTTGACAAGCTCTACACTTTTGCTTTTAGGCTCACCCCCAAAATATGCTTAGATTTTGAAATGAGTTTTTCAGGGTAGGCTTTAAATACTGAAAAATCAAGGTTTTCTTGAAAATTCAAAATCCAAACCAAATTTTTAACTCAATTCAAACCATACAAGGCAACACTCATAACATAAATGTAAACTTGTTTTAGTGAATGCATAACAAAGTTTTCCATATGACCAAATGCTTTGCAATGCATATGATGACATGTCCTGTTTTAGTATTTAAACACCCGAGGTGTTACATTGGGGTTCCCAACACCATCATCACCGATAATGGGACACAGTACATCGGCAAAAAATTCCTGACGTTTTGCGACGACCACCACATCCGTGTGGCCTAGTCAGCCGTAGGACACCCAAGGACCAACAGCCAAGTAGAACGTGCCAACGGCATGATCCTACAAGGCCTCAAGCCAAGAATTTACAACCGGTTGAAAAAGTTTGGCAAGAAATGGCTCGCCGAACTCCCATCGGTCATCTGGAGCCTGAGGAACACTCCAAGTCGAGCCATGGGGTTCACGCCTTTCTTCCTGGTCTATGGGGCCGAGGCCATCCTCCCCACTGACTTGGAATATGGCTCCCCAAGGCTATAAGCCTATACGAACAAAGTAACCACACCACCCGAGAGGATGCCATCGATCAACCGGAGGAAGCCCGAGACGTCGCGCTACTACACTCGGCTAAATACCAGCAAACCCTATGGCGCTACCAGGCCTGGCGCATCTGAGGCCGAGACTTGAAGGTAGGCGACCTGGTGTTGAGGCTAGCACAGAGCAACAAGGACCGCCATAAGCTGACCCTGCCATGGGAAGGACCGTACATCATTGCCCAAGTACTGAAGCCCAGGACCTACAAGCTAGCCAACGAGGAGGGCGAAATCTTCATCAACGCTTGGAACATAGAACAGCTACGTCGCTTTTATCCTTAAATTTCCAAGCATTGTATATATTGTTTCTCGGAATACAATTAAAAAGCGTTCTTTAGTCGGTCTAATTTTTCGAGAACCCCTCCCCCCCGAGCCCATCGTGGGTCTCAGCAATACGGTAACATGATAAGGGAGACTCGGCTCTGCCTCGGCAGAACCAAGCCTCCCTCGGGGGATAGATGGGGGACTCTCCCTAAGTCCCATGCACCATTCTTTAGTCGTTTTTCAAAAAAATTCCTACGCCAAGTCCCCAGCACGCTCTGACGAATCGGTTGTAAAAACCCCTCGGACCAAAGTCTGTTTCCTAAGCAAGAGGCCAGTAGAGTCGCGAGATGGCCTACGCCTCCGGGCTACGGCACTCCCTCACTACCTCTCGCCCAAGGGACGGCTTACGCTCAAAGGAGGAGTTTTGCAAAAGAAGTTTGATCAGAAGCAACAGAGAGCAGAGGCTCGGAAACACGAGAAAAACAACTAAGAAACACGAATACTTCAAAAAGAAAGGCCTCGATGGCCACAAGCGTTATGGTACAAAGATAATTCCTACTCTATTTTTACATGGCCCCTTGGGCCTAGGTCAAGGCTCAAGGCCTCCATCATCGGCAGACGGCAGGGGAGGGACCACCTCCTCTTCGAAGAGCATCGCCAGCGCCGTGCCAGGGCCTTCCGCCGCCTCCATCAGCTTCGTGACCGCCGCGTCGGCCTCCTCGTCATCATCAGGCAAGACATAGCCATCACTGATGGCCAGGAGGTCGACGCCAACGTAGTGAGAGGAAATGATGGCCAACGCCCGCTTGACACCCGTGTGCAGCGCTCCTTGGAGCCGCTCGCGCATCTGGCTGCTCAGCGCAATCAAACGGCTCCCAAGGGAGCTACCTGACTGAACCCCCTCGACCTCCAAGGCCTCGCAGGCGGAAAGGGCGGCATGTTTCAGCGCCTCGTGCTCCCCGATCTCGGTCTTGAGCACCGTCTACACCGCACTGGAAGCCTCGGCTGCCCGAGTAACCTCCACCTCTGACTCTGCACCACGAAAAATAGAATGAGGTCGAGCGAGGGAAAAAACAACCTAAGTTAGGGGCGGAAGCCCACAGAACTCACCCTTGGCCTTCTGCTCCCAGCGTCGGGTCTCGACCTGACAGGCCTCGGCCTTCTCCTTCCAGCGTAGGGCCTTGGCCTAGGAGGCCTCGACCTTCTCCATCAACCGCTGGGCCTCGACCCGAGAAGCCTCGGCCACCCTAGAAGCTTCACTCCCCAGCTCTGCATCACACAAGGAAGTTAGGGAGCGAACATAAGGAAAACAAAACAAAACAAGGGGACTGAAACTCACCCTCGACCGTCCCCCTCCAAACCACAGCCTAGGTTTGCGAGGCCTCAACCGCCGCAAGGGCCTCGTCCAAGGCGCCTTTCGTCAGCTAGTGCGCACTCTCCTTCGCCCCTAGCTGCCCAGCGAGGGCCTTGCCCGAGGCCGTCGCTTCTTCGGCCCGGGACGTGAAGGCATCCCGATCACCGGCGACGCAGGTAAGCTCCTCCTCCAACTCCTTGACCCGCGTCGTCAAGGGGGCGACCTGCCCCTGGGCCATGACCACCTCGACCCTCGCGTCGGCACAACGAAGCCGAAGGTCCTCCACCTCCATGCTCCGCGCCGCCAGGAGCTCGTTGGCTCCCGCAAGCAGGCCCCTTTGCCACTGGAGCTGGTCCCAGATGTCCCTCTCCCACCGGAGAAAGACTAACTTCCTAAGGGACCGGGTCTCGAGCTCCTGGGGAAGCAGAACAGGGGTCATTGATTTCAACAAAACTCAGAAAAACACAACGTCGCACGAGAAAAGAAAACGTGAACCTGGGCGACTCCGGGCAGTTCGTCGGCCACCACGGACAGCGCCGTCCGAAGCGACCGTTCTGCCAGCTCACAGTATTGCTCGAAGGTGTCCCAGCACCCGCCCTCGGCTGCATCCTTGAGAGCAAACAGGGGCTCCCCCTTAGGGTCGTCCCGGCTCCGCCACAGTACACGCGGGTGCTCCCACCTGCGAGGCTCGGGTCGCACCCGCACGAGGGCCGAGCTTCCCTCGCCCAAGGTCGGAGCCGGCTGTTCCATGGCGCTGATCTCCTCGGCGTCAACCACCCCCCGCGCCCGAGAAGTATAGTCGGAGGAGATCATATAGACCTCCGCCTCCCGGGCGCTCTCTCGCAACAGCGGCGGGCCCTGAACCAAGGGCGCCACCAAGGCCTCTGTCGCCTTCATCTCCGCCTCCTGGGCAGACAGCCTCGCCACCATCACACCGGCCTTAGCGATCTCGGGGGCTCTAGCCTCCGTAGTCATGGCCTCGACGGTCTCGGGCGCTCCGGCCTCCACCATCATGGCCTCGGTGGTCGTAGAGACACCGACCCCCGCTGCTGCGGCCTCAGCGGTCTTAGGCACCCCGGCCTCCGTCGCCTCAGCCTCGGAGACCCCGGGGGCCTCGACAACCAAGGGCATGCTGGCCCCATCCGACTCATGAGCCTCGCCCTCGTGGGACGGAAACACTCCCTCCCCCGTCTGTGTCGGGGTCGCCTCCGCATTGTATAGTGGCTTGTGCTTCCGCCACCCAGTGGGCGGAGGAGCCGAGGCTCGCCTTGAGTGCCTTAAGGGGCGCCAAGGGAAGCTCGTCCGCAGGCCGCTTCTGGCTAAGGAAAAATCACCTACAGGGTCAGTACGAGACCAAAGAACGAACAAAAGGCACTGCGACCCCACCAAAAATACACCTACCTCGAACGGGGCGGCAACCGCTTTGCCACGGTGACCCTCATCCGCAAAGGCGGCGGCGGTGGCAGAGGCATCACCTCCGTGTCCATGGGCACCAGCCGGTCCTCAAAGGACCCCGGTGCCCCATCGGTCCTCTGCGGGGGTGGTTGCGTCGCCTCCGCCGCCACATGTACCACCACCGCCGTCGAGCCCACCGGGCTGACGGCGCATTTGCCCAACGCCCGCGCCCTGGGCGTGTCGGCCTCGGCCCTGGGGCGGGTAATCGCCGACCCCAGGTCCGCTTCTCTTCCTCCTCCCGGGAGTGCCGGGCTGCTTGCCAGTGCCTCGGGCACCACCTCCACCACGTCAGGGAGATGGTCCAGGGGACCTCGCCCCACCTCGCCCTCATCATCCCCATTCGAGGCCTCCGTCGACAGCGACGGCGACGAGGATTCTTCCAACGGGAGACCATCCTTCCTTTGTTGACGGCGGCGCTTATCCAGCTCCTCGCGCACGAGAATTTGCTTCGTGCGCTTCGCCGCCTTGGCGTCTTTCCGTTTTTTCTGCGTGTTGGCGTGCGCCCGGTTGATCGCCCACTGCCGCGCGTCCTCGGGAACAGGCGGCGGAGAGGAGTGCACGTCCCTCATCCCCGGCAGGAATGACGAACGCGCATAAGGGAACAAGGGGTAAGGGGAGACTGAGGAGGCTCGAAGGTTACAGCGGCACACGACTTACCAGCGAGAGGAACCCCCGCAACGGTCGCATCGCGATTGGGGTCAGGTTGCCGCCCCTCAGCTTTGCCTCTACCATCTCCCCCACTTGACGAAGGATTTCCTCATCGGAAAGGGTGGAGGAGGACATCCAGATGCCCTCAATGGGCTCACCCGGCTTCATCTCGAACAACCACCGCCGCCGAGCCATCAGCAGCAGCACCCTCCAGCGGTGGAAGGCAGCCACGACCACAGCCATGGTGAGACCATGGCCCCGCAGCCTCGCCAGCCCCTTTAGAAGCGGCTGCAGCTTGGGCTAGTCATCCTTCGGGATGCCGTACTTCCATCTCTCCGGGCAGCTCCCCACAATCCGCCCAGTGTAAGGGGGAAGTCCTCTGTCATCGTTATGAAGGTAGAACCAGCTCGTGTACCACCGGCGGTTGGAGGACGCGAGCTGGGTCGGGATGTAGAGGTGCTGGCGGTCCTGGCACACTTGGAGAGTGCAGCCGCTGGCCCTCGTCGCCTTCCTCGTACCCGACGTGCCCGTCGGCTTGGTGGTGTGCCCCGCTCGGAATAGGTGGAGCCACAACTCCCAATGGGGAGCAAACCCCAAGTACCCCTCGTAGACGGCAACAAAGATAGCTGCCTGAGCGATGGAGTTGGGATTGAAGTTGTGGAGCTCCATGCCGTAGTAGTGCGGGAGCGCCCGCATGAACCGATCCGTCGGGACGCCGAGGCCGCGCTCGTACGGAGCAATCCACTCTGGCCTGGTGGGGTCCGTCACCGGGCGAAGGAGTCTGCCGTCGACAAGCGACTGAAGCATCTCCTCGGTAACATCTGATGGATCCCAGGGGTCCGCCTCGACAACGATGATGTCGCCGGCCATGAGTGCGACGGAGGGATCAGATACGGCTATGAGTTTTTCTCTCTCTCCCACGCTCTCGCTTTTTCTCACTCACTCCCTGGCTCACTCTTCTCCCTTCTTCCCGACCCCTGCTGCTCTAGCAACGGCTCGATGGAGGCAGGGCTAATGCATGCAAGGTAAGGTGAGGAGGGGTGAGACTCTTCAAGTATTTATGCAGGGGGAAGGCGAAACGAACAGGGATGAAATCAGGGAACTTTCCCCCGGATCCGGCGTGATTAACCACGAGCCAATTTTGCTGCCCATGCGCCCACTTCTTTCTCATTAATTGTGGGAACAGTTACGTCCCATCCACCACATCACGCTCGGCCACTACGGCAGCAGGCATCGTTTTGCCTCCCCAGGAAACTGCCTCAAAAGGCGCACCACCCGTTGCCGAGCCAATGGGGAAGTTATTCCCCTCGGCCTATTCCTTTCAGATTAAGGAACCATGCTCTGAGCCTATTACGGTCCAGGGGTTCGAAGGTTGGGCCCCAATGGGTTTCGACAGCCGCCCTAGGACAACAGAGTCAGGGACGACCGCGGGCGAGCCTATACGGCGCTGAGGCCCAAGCAAGCGAAACCCTTGGGATGCCCTAAGTCATGTCCGAGACCGGTAGGGAGGTCTCCGAATGGGATCCCACCGTAGGGAGGCACTGAGCCACCGAGGCCCAGTGAACGGCCTCGGCACCCACTAGAGAAACCCTTCGGTACTCTTAGAGTGCGTCTCCGGACCGCTAGCCAACCCTTAGCGAACGGGGTTCGGGCCTCCACTCGGACTACCCGATAATAGCTCACCGGAAGTGCCACCTCTCGTGCCCATCGAGGGTAGCGAGGCACATTCCACCCCTCCTTCCGAGCGAAAAGGAAGCGTGAGGGTCATACAAAAAGATAGGGGAGCTCCTGACGGCCCTCTTGCTCTGCGCAGAGGCTAGGGGGCTCTTCCTGTAGATATGCCGAGACCCCACGACCCGGGCTCGTGCCCAAAGGGGCCTCGGCAAACAAACCCTCACACGCGAGGGGCGTATAAAAAGCCAGGGGAACTCCCGATGGCCCTCTCGCTCTGTGCAGAGGCTAGGGGCTCTTCCTGCAACCTTGCCGAGACCAGCGGCTCCAGCTCGCACCAGAATGGGCTCAGCAAACAAACCCTCTGTCCGAACAAAAAGGATATGTGAGGGTCGGATGAAAAAGCCAGGGGACCCCTGACCGCCCTCTTGTTCCAGGCGGAGGCTCGGGGGCTCCTCCTGCACCCAAGACAAAGACAAACGGTCTAAGTCCACGCTAGAAGTTTCGTTACAAATACGATAAAGGGCACCGAGCCCGTTACGGTCCAGGGGTTCAAAGGCTAGGCCTCCAGAGGTTTCGACAGCCACCCCAGGGCAACAGAGTCAGGGACGACCTTGGGGCGAGCCTACGAATGGCTGAGGCTCGAGCAAACATTCGCTCGGGGCACCCTAAGTCGTGTCCGAGACCGGCAAGGAAGTCTCTGAATGGGATCCCACTGTAGGGAGGCACCGAGCCACCGAGGCCCAGCGAACGGCCTTGGCACCCACTAGAGAAACCCTCTGGTACTCTTGGAGTGTGTCTCTGGACCGCTAGCCGTCCCCTAGCAAACGAGGTACGGGCCTCCACTCGGACTCACCCGATAACAGCTCACCAGAAGTGCCCACGCTCGTGCCCATCGAGGGTAGCCTAGCACATTCCACCCCTCCTTCTGAGCGAAAAGGAAGCGTGAGGGTCGTACCCAAAGCCAGGGGGACCCATGACGGACCTCTCGCTCCATGCAGAGGCTAGAGGGCTTTTCGTGCAACCTCGCCGAGACCCCCGCGACCCAAACTTGCACTTGTGGGCTCGGCAAATACGGTAAAAACTCCTCACTCAAATGCGAAAACGAAAAAAGCCCCTAGAGGAGTAACTCCACTCCTCTAGGGCCATGGGGGCTACACCCGGCAGGTGCGCTCGCGCGCACCCACCGAAACCTCAAGAAACAAAACCCAATTCCTACGGGAGCGGCTATAAACCAGGCCTCGGCAAACCCTTAGGGAGAGTGCACGCACTCCCTCGGAGGCTTGAGGGCTACTGTCGGGTACCGTAGAATGGGGTACCCCGAGCGAACATCAAAAGGGTCACTTAAGTCCCATCGAAAAACAAAGCTAGATGGTAAGCCGTGGGCCCCTCACCAGCCACGTCCGAGCCCACCAGGCTCTCTGCCTCGCCCTGAGCCTCACACAGGAGGTCTCGGTGTCCTAACGCAATCTATGCCTTGCGCGAGGCTCTACACGGAAGGCCTCGGCAGGGAGTGCAATCTCCGCCTCGCACGAGGCCTCTCACGGAAGGCCTCGGCAAGGAGTCCGATCTTCGTCTCGCGCGAGGCCTCATTCTTCATATCATGCGAGGCCAGCTTATCCATAGCCCGTCGCCCCCACCTCGGCCGGTCTTCCCGACAGCACGTCATGTCCCATTAATACGTCAACCACTCCCACAATCTCAGCCGAACAATGGCTCGACACCACAGAATGGCCGACGGGACATGAGGTCGCATCAGCACCATACCAGCTGAGACAGGGCACGGCGGGGATTACCGATCACTGTATCCTGACGTTGTGCCCACGATCAGCACCCACACTACACTGTGCCCCGCGATCCCCGCCTTGAAAACAACACGACATGGACGACCTGGCCCGGGTTATCACCGTCTCCAAGCTAGCACACCGGATCAACCGCTCTCTCTGGGCCTCAGCACTATGCACCAGGGTCTCGGCTACCTCAGGATTCGTGTCTATCGAGACCCCCACTACGGTGCAGCCTCGGCACCGACCGAGCCTCGGCCTCGCGCACCGTCAATCCACAGCGATCCGCACCCTGACTGCCGCACCTACTCCGAGGCAGCCCAGGAGCTCCCATGATGCACAGGGTCAAATGTGACCAGCACGTCGCCCCAGTGCTCCAAGGACGGACCACTCCGACGACCGCGCTGCCATAGGAACAGGCTACAGGGCCCGGACACGCCGCCTCTGTTCACACGACACCGTATAGTTAGCACATGTACCGTCCTTGTCCTCCCTTTAGGCTATAAAAGGAGAGGACTTGGGCCATTTTAGAGGAGGACGGACGAAGAAGAACGCCCTGTAACACACACCTTTCCCCATCGCCTAAGAGCAATGTCTCAAGCAGCCCACACGACACCTCGCTGAGACCTGGGACTAGCTCCCTCTCTCACCTAGCTTGTAACCCCCTACTACAAGCACTTCAGTGCAAGGAATACAAGATCAATCTCTCAGACTGGACGTAGGGCATCGATTGCCTGAACCAGTATAAACCTTGTATCTTTTTTGTATCACCATCCGGGATTAGGGGCATGCAGTTCACATTTACTGGTCGGTTGAGGACCCCCCGGTCCGAAACACCGACAGCAGGGTTGCCGGAGCGCCATGTCCGGCAGGCGGGGTCGCCGAGGGCTACCGGGCTTGCCGGAGCGCTATCACCGGCGGTCGCGTGCAGCTGTCGCTCTTCCGTTCGCATGGAGCCTGCGCGTCGCGAGCGGATAGCAACCATGCTTCCTGCGGATAAGAAGAACGAAGAGAAGGAAGCCGAGCGCATGCTCCGTTGGTTACTGTGCTGCTCTTAGTTCGGTTGTTTACTTTTTATGTAATATCAAAGTTCAAAACAGTCTGCTAGGAAGGTCTAGTCACAACTGTAAGACTTCCTAGGACGCTCATTAAAAACGTGTCGTGTGTATGGTTAAACTTCTTCTTCTTAATTACAATGAATACGCAATCTTTTGCGTATTCGAGAAAAAAAAAGATGAGCCCATGCTGCCTAGGGGCTGCAGGGAGAAAAAGTGAATCCTATATACAGTGGAGATAATAAGAGACAAAAAAGAGAAAGAATTGAGGATAAGGTGCCGTGTGGTGAAGATAAACAAAAGGACAACAAAATAAAAAAAATATACAAATAAGGAAAAAATAAAAAAGAAGAAGAATATAAATAAAAAAAGGATATTATATACATTTTACTGATATATAGAATGTAGAAATTATTGTTTGCATCTTGAAATATAAATACATTTGCAAACATATAATTCAATTGCAACAAGTTACATAACCAGGGCATCTAGCACATTGTCCCTATCTTAGCCATTCATAACGTACATGAGGAGCTGTTTAGTCAAATGGTTTTCCAAAACAGCTTTAGCTCTGCCAGAGAATCTGCTCCAGCACAAGAGTCAAAGCTATAGCTGTTTTGAGAGGAGCCGGAGACCAGTGGCGGACCCAGGATCTGAGAGTAGAGTAGTCCTGATAAAAAAATTTCATGTGTAATACTATAAAATCCAAACAAAAAGTTCGACAAACATAGCTATAAATTAACTAAATTACGATAATAAATTTAAAAGGTTCGAAACTTACATAAATACTCCCTCCATACTGGTAAAGAAAGTCGTTTAGGATATGATTTAGCATACCAAAGAGTGATTAATTAAGAGGTATTTTTTCCTGTTCTCTTATTAAATAGGGTTGCGGGTATCACCTATCCAACAAACTTTCGTAGCTGGATTGGTAAGCAGGCTGCAGCCTGAGGCACGAGGTGGATTTGCAGTGTCTTCGACCTGGGCTGAGACAAGAGTGACCGTGGACCAATTTCTGAAGAGTAGTAATAGAATTTTGGGTCAAATTTGTTAGTAGTCATTGGCCTATCTATGCTACCTGCTGGGTCCGCCACTGCCGGAGACCAAACGAGCTGACAACTTGAGGTCCTCTTCATGTTGGCGCGTTGCTACATGTGCATGCAGATGCCAGAGAGCATCAACATGAAGGCGCGACCCGACCGCGCGTAGCTATTCCCGTTCGAAACGAAGCGGCGCATCTCGTGCAGCTCCGCCCCCAGCGCCAGGATCGTGTGGTCGCCGCCGAGCGCCGCCGCCTACTGCGCCACCGCTCATTGCCTGCTCTCGAGTATCTCCACCGCCTCCTGGTGCGCGCCCCGCTCTGCCGCCGCCCTCGCCGCAGCGTTGTCCTCGGTCGCCTCCACACGGACGCGCTCCCGCTCCACCTCCGTTGAGCGTTCCGCGTCCACCACATGCTCCGGTTCTGGTCTCGCCACCACCGTGTCCTCCGCCGTCACATCGACGTGCGCGCCTCCATCCGTGTCTCGGTAACTACAGCTCACCTTGGCCAGAGCAGTCTCGCCGTCCGTTACTTTCACGGCTAGGACAGACAAGAACAGCAGGAAACGCCGCTCCTCATCCACGTATAGCTCGCCGACACGGACAGAAGCGGAGCGGCCGTGCTCGTCGGCGGGGCTGTCAGTAACGTCCGGACTTGATCGAGCAGACGCAAATTCTAGGATGCCCGTAAGCGATGGCGACGCGCGCGTCCTGCACCACGACGGTGAGCAGGCCGCCGATGCACTGCGCGAACGCATCCTAGATGATCGCCTACCGGCGGTGGCCTTAGCAATGACGTGCATGCATGGAGGCCGTGTCGTGGTCGTTGCCGAATCCACACGTGTGAGTTGGCGCTGACCAATCTCTGGTGCCTACCAGTGGACATGAAGGACGGCCTCGTAGTTGGGTGCGGTGCCCCGCAACCACCGCGGTGTCGTAGGGTGTTGGTGTCCTGGCCGGCCGTCGGAGAGGAGTATGACGCTGGACATGGTGTTCCTGCTCCGGCGGTCGACGAGCACCTTGGCCGCCGTGCGGAGCCCTTCGGCGATGTTGGAGCCCCTCTTGGCCGTAGCCTTCTTGGTGCCCAACATCCGCAAGAGCCTGGTGACACGGCGCCCCCCGGAGGAGATGGACACAATGCTGAGGCGGTCCTGGGGCCTGAGGTTGTCGATGACGAACCCCACGGCCTGCTTCAGGAGCGCGAGCTTTGCCCCGGTCATGCTGCCGCTAACGTCCAGCACTGTCACGAGGTCAAGAGGCGCGTCGCCGGATGCCGGTTCGCCATCCATCATCCTGCGAGCCTGGACGTGCACGAGGACGGCAAAATTGTCGCGCGACGTATGTACGAGCCCCTCGCGACTCTTGACAGCTAACGTCCCACCAGATCTGGACGCCGTGGCCCGTCGCTGGTCGCCAGAGGGCGGCCCTACCTGCTCGTCGTCGTCGAACACTAACGTGGCACCTGCTAACATGGCCTGTCGCTGGTCGCCGGAAGGCTAGAGTTGTGGCCGCCAGCCATGCATCGGCAGTGGCAGCACACGGTGCATGGGCTCCAGCCGTGGCAGCAGCTGGCCGTGCGGTAGCGTGCGCGGCACCGGTGTCAGCCCCAGAGATGACAGCTCGCGCCACCGCGCACGTTGCAGAGAGCGGGTAGAAATTTATACGCACGAAATGAGTCTGCTTGATTGATGCATCATCTTTGATTGAAAGAAATTTATCTGCTAGATTAAGAACCAAAAATAATTGCACGTTGAATAGAAAGTGCCGATGGAATTTCGGGGACCAGCAGGCTGAAGCCCAACTCGCTTACTGCATGCAAAAACGCAGGCCCAACCACCCCATGTCGATAGGAATTCACAGCATGGTCCAGCATATTCCAGCCCACATAACTTTGAGCCCAAAGCTGCAACGTCTCGGGCACAGCACATAAGCGGCCGGGGGAACAGCGAGCAGGAGCCAAGCCAAAATGTTCGTGTATGCATGGGGACACACACAAGTGAGTCTGACGACCCTGGCTCGCTAAACACCTCTACGACGAGTACAAAAACACGTAGTACGTGCACGTACACCAACACACACTCTGGCACGCGGACCTAGCACGGGCTGCTCCGACCGTAGTTGTCGTCTCTGCCAGGCGGAGCATCGGCGGTGGCGGTGGATGTCGCACCCAATTTTGCAAAGCAAAACCAAGTACTCATATATGTGCGCCCAGGATGTCCAAACACACACATATATCACAAATTGCAGTAGTATCAAAGTAAAGTACTTATTACATCGCATATCTCATCATAAAGTTAAATACAAAGTTTGCTCGAAGGCAATATTATTACAAACACAGCGGAAAAGCTAGCCCAACTGCCACAGGGACTCCAACTGGTGAACGTCTTCCTAGTAGTCCTGGACATCCTCCGAAAACTCTTCATATCCATTATCTGTTACCCATCCGGGATTTTCATTGGATGTAAAGCAAGTGTAAGCTCACCATGCTTAGCAAGTATAACAAAGGGGTCTATCAGGCTCAAATAGGCTTGACACTGTTTGACTACGGTTCGCAATTTTAGTTGATCAATTTTTAGCAACCTGAATTACTACTTTAATGAACAGTCCCAATTCCCAAGTGGTATTAAAGTATCATCAAGCTTTGTCTCAATTCCCAACCATCCATCATCCACAGTAACCACTAATCTCGAAGGATCCAGACCGCTCGTATCCGTGAGCACGGCTGTTATAACAGGTTAATTATTTCTACAGAAATTGTACATCTTTACCCACCGAGCCGTGATTCCCAATGTCGCGGTTCGCGAGACCCACTACACCTCTTCCTAGGAAGTGTGGCAGAGTTTCACTATGAAACCCTTAGCTAGTTGCACTAACAGATCGTAGCTACAAAGGAATGGCACACGTGGGCATCGCAGCACGGTGCACACCCTAACAGAAAAAGGAAAGATACCCTCTTACCCCTTACTGGAGCTACAAACGAGCTAGTACAAACTAGATAATAGGTTAAAGTCAGAGCCATTTGACACTCGGGGTTGTACGGTCCCTCTTGGGTTGCCGCTTCAGGATAAAGTCCTTATGGAGAGGCACTAGAGTACTCAACCCCGTACTCCAGCCCCCTATCTGTTGCTAAAAAGTTCCATTTTATCACATTGCATATAGTCTTTAAATATGTTTAACAATTACTTCATGTTAAGCGCTGCAGCATCTATCCAAAATGCCTACCCAATAAACCCAGGTATCAAGGATATGTGGTACAATGAATCATCTAGGTAAAGTCCTTAAAGGCAATTCAAATTAAACTCATGCATGAATGTAAGTGGTAGTAGTTCATAGGTAACAAGGGGCCTTTGGTACACTTGCCTTCCTCAAAGTCATCCTGGGAGTACTGCTGATCCTGCTGGGGGTCCTCAGTCACCTCGAATGGCTCACCCTCTAATCGTGATCCAATCATCAATCAAGCATCATTCCAATCATTACATGTATACAAGATAGAACTCTATTAGAACAGTACACCAAATAGTGAAAACATATGTTGAAAAGCTTACAGATCTGTTCTACGCATCTCTACGAACACATGAGCGAAAGAATCACTCAAATCGGACTTAAAACATGAAAGTTATGCATGAAATAAGATGTAATGGCAATTCTGTAAATAAACTAACCTATTTTCGAATTAAAATAATTAAAAATATGAATTTAAATGAAAACTGGACCGAGCATACTATTTCTGGAAACTTCAGGGACTTGAACGAATAAAAATAGGACTAAATAAAAATTAATTTGAACTGGACTGGACCGCGGGTTGATTACTGGAAAAAGCGGGGGCTTTTCTGCAAAACGCACTCGGTTGACTGGGGTTTGACCCGACGACTGACCAGGGCGCTGCTGACTCATCGACACGCGGCGACTGTTCATTGGGCGCGGTGCACCACGCGGGCGTGGGCGCGCTGACGCGGCATGGTGCGCCGGGTCCATGAGTCTACGATGGACCGGCCACTTAAACCCAACCGGTACCTAATCCTGGCCATCCACGCTAGATCCAGTGGCGCAGGGTGAAAACTGGACGGTGGCTCGCCGGGGAAGAAGGAGAGGCCGGCGGCGCCATGGCCGGTTCGACTGGACCTTGGGCTACGGCTTCCCAGGGAGCCAAAGCAAGGTCTAAGGGCACGGGAAGACGGAGGGGCTCACCATGAGTCGCCTGGAGGGGAACACGGCGTCCGGGAAGGCTCCGAGGCTGGTCGTCGACGGCGGCCGCGAGCTGGAGAGAGAAGAGGCGCGCGGGTGAGGGTGTAGCCGGGCAAAACAATGCCAAAACGCGAAATAGGGAGTACCTACGGGCGCGGGGAGGTCCGGCGGTGCTTCGGGTGGCCTTGGCATCGGCGTTCGCGCTCGGGAGGGGGGGGGGGGTTCTCACCGGCGGCGGTAGCTCACGGTAGCGGGCAAAGATGGAGAAGGGCTGAGGGGAGGCTCGGCCTTTATAGGCGGGCGGCTGCGGCAAGAAAGGAAGGGAAGCAGGGAGGGGTTCAGCACCTTCCAAACAGGCGCCGGTGGCTTTCCATCGGTGCCGCGCCATGGCCGGGCAAAAGAAGGAAGGGGAGCGCCGGGGAAGGAAGGTGGACGACGCGGCTGACGAGTGGGTCCAGACGCGCAGCGAGAGAGAAGGGCAAGGTGCTTGCAGGTGAAGCCGAGGCGGGCCACGGCCGAGCTGGCTGCGCTGGTGGGCTGGCTCAGCGGTGAAGGCCGGCCGAGTTGACTGCGCGCGCGCGGGTGGCAAACTGGGCCACGCGGGGTGCGGGCCAGCGCGTCAGCGCGGGGCAGCCGCCAGGTGGGACGCGCCAGGCAAAGCAGGCCGGGAAAGGGGGAGGGAGAAGAAGGCCGGGCTGGTTGGGTTGGGCCAGAGGGTGACTTCCTCTTTTTCTCTTTTTTTTAAATCAAATGTTTATCCAATCCTATTTTCTCCATTTTCATTTTTAAGTCAAATTCAAATAAGTTTTGAATGCAAATTTCAAATCATCTAGCCCTACACTCAAACAAAACCCATATGATTCGGCATGAATGCAACAAACAAGTTTCTAAACTTATAGTTTATTTTATTTATACAATATTTATTATTTAGCCTATGTTAGAAATACCTAGAAAATGTATAAATAGGGCAAGAATTTAATAGTTAATTTGCAGTAGAATTTTGGGTGTTACAAACCTACCCCCTTAGGATGAATCTCGTCCTCGAGATTCGGATGGTTCAAAGAGATTGGGATAGTCAGTTCTCAGATCTTCCTCTCTTTCCCACGTTGCCTCATCCACTGAGTGTCTGTTCCACTGAACCTTGCACATTCTTATTATTTTGCTCCTTGTGATTCTCTCCGCTATTTCTAGGATTCTTACTGGATATTCTTTGTATGATAGATCCCCTCGGATATCTAGTTCTTCCAAAGGTAGTTGTTCCTCAGGTACTCTCAAACATTTCTTAAGTTGTGACACATGGAAAACATCATGAACACCTGAGAGTTGCTCCGGTAACTCTAACTGGTAAGCAACTTCTCCTCTCCTGTTGATGATCTTGAATGGTCCCACATACCTGGGTGACAACTTTCCCTTGGTATGGAATCTCTTTACTCCTTTCATAGGTGAAACTTTGAGATAGACAAAATCACCAATTTCAAATGCCAAATCTCTTCTCCTTGTGTCCGCATAGCTTTTCTGTCGGGACTGTGCAACCTTTAGGTTTTGCCTTATTGTTTGCACTTGTTTTTCTGCCAGTTGCAAAACATCTGGTCCAAAGACTTGGCTTTCCCCCGTTTGATTCCAAAACAATGGTGTTCTACACTTCCTGCCATACAATGCCTCAAACGGTGCCATTTTAAGACTCTTTTGGTAGCTATTATTGTAGGAGAATTCAGCATAAGGTAAACTCTTATCCCAACTTATCCCATACTGCAGAGCACAAGCTCTTAGCATATCCTCTAAGATCTGATTTGTCCTTTTGGTCTGTCCATCTGTTTGAGGATGGTAAGCTGAGCTAAAGTTCAACTTCGTATCCATTGACTCATGCAATTTCTGCCAAAAATGTGATGTGAACTGTGTACCCCTATCCAAAACGATCTTCTTTGGTACACCATGTAAACATACAATCCTTTCCATATATAACTCTGCTAACTTTGCACTCGAATAAGTTACCTTGACCGGAATGAAATGGGCCACTTTTGTCAAACGGTCAACAATCACCCAGATAGAGTCAAATCCTCTCTATGTACGGGGTAATCCAACTATAAAGTCCATTCTAACTTCTTCCCATTTCCACTCGGGTATCTTCATAGGCTGTAGTAAACCTGCTGGCCTCTGATGTTCTGCTTTCACTCTTTGGCACGTGTCACATATAGCCACATGTTCTGCTACGTCTCTCTTTAGTCCATACCACCAGTACCTCTCTTTAAGATCAAGATACATTTTAGTACTTCCTGGGTGTATGGAATAGGCTGAGTCATGAGCTTCCCTCAAGATAGACTCCTTAATAGATTTTACTTCTGGCACATAAATCCTTTTACCGAACCATACTATCCCTTGATCATCCATATGGAATCCTAGGGCTTTACCAATCACTATACGCTCTGCAATATCCTTGATCCTCTCATCACCCAACTGTCCTTTACGAATCTCTTGTTCCAGAGTGGATTCTACCTCTAACTCCATGGTGTTGGCCACAATACCCAAATTCAAGTATTTGGACTCCTCACACAACTCTTCAGGTAGTTGAGTTGTATAGTCCATGTTCACATAACTCCTACTCAAGGCATCTGCTACAACGTTAGCCTTTCCCGGGTGATAGTGGATATCCAAATCATAATCCTTGATTAACTCGAGCCATCTACGCTGCCTCAGATTCAGATCTGACTGCGTGAATATATACTTCAGACTCTTATGGTCCGTGTAAATCTCGCACTTATGACCAATCAAGTAGTGCCTCCAAATCTTAAGAGCATGCACCACAGCTGCCAATTCCAGATCATGAGTCGGATAATTTAGCTCATGTTTTCTTAGCTGTCTAGATGCGTAGGCAACAACTCTGCCTTCTTGCATAAGAACACATCCTAGACCTTGCCGTGAGGCATCACAATAGATAGAGAAACTTTTGGTGAGATCAGGTAAGATGAGCACTGGAGCAGAAGTTAGTCTCTTCTTCAACTCCTCAAAACTGTCCTGGCATTGTTTAGTCCATACAAATTTGGCATTCTTCTCTAACAACGCAGTCATGGGCTTGGCTAACTTAGAGAATCCCTCGATGAATCTCTTATAATACCCAGCCATACCTAGGAAACTCCGAATCTCACTAACATCCTTAGGTGGCTTCCAACTCAACACATCTCTAACCTTCTTGGGATCTACTGCTACTCCTCCATTAGAGATTATGTGACCAAGGAAAGATACTTCTTTTAGCCAGAACTCACATTTGCTGAACTTGGCATAAAGTTGATGCTCTCTAAGCTTTTGCAACACCAATCTCAAATGTCCTTCATGTTCTTCTTCATTCTTAGAATACACTAGTATGTCATCAATGAACACGACGACAAACTTATCAAGGTACTCCATGAATACTTTGTTCATCAGATACATGAAGTAGGCAGGTGCATTAGTCAGACCAAAAGACATGACTGTGAACTCATACAGTCCATAGCGGGTCACAAAGGCGGTCTTGGGGATGTCAGTACGCCTTATCCTCAACTGATGGTATCCAGATCGAAGATCAATCTTGGAAAACACACAAGCCCCTTTCAATTGGTCAAATAGGTCATCAATTCTAGGCAATGGGTACTTGTTCTTAATTGTGACCTCATTAAGTGACCTGTAGTCTATGCACATCCTTTGTGTACCATCCTTCTTTTCTACAAATAGTACTGGTGCACCCTATGGTGATGAACTAGGTTGAACATAACCCTTATCTAACAATTCCCTTAGTTGTTTCTTAAGTTCTGCTAATTCATTCACTCCCATTCTATAGGGTCTCTTAGCTATGGGTGCAGTTCCAGGTAAAAGTTCAATTATAAACTCGATGTCTCGGTCAGGTGGCATACCTAGCAATTCCTTAGGAAAGACATCCGGGTACTCATTTGCTATCCTTATATCTTCTAAGGTTGTGCCCTCCAACTAATTAACCCGACAGATTTCTGTAGCAGACTGAGTTGCCACAAACACCACTTCTTCTCCAGTTGAAGTGATAAGATTCACCGAGCTATTACCACAATTAATAACTGCTTTCTACAACCTTAGCCAATCCATACCCAAGATGACATCGATACCGGTGGAATTTATGACTACAAGATTTGCTTGAAATTCTACCCCCCTTATGCTGAGACTAGCAGCTAAGCATATCCACTCTGCTTTCATTACCAAACCAGGTGAGCTTACTAATATGTGTTTCTTCATAACACTTACTGGAATACCATGCTTCTTTATGAATGTATATGTTATGAAGGAATGCGAAGCACCAGAATCAAAAAGTACTGTAGCTGAGTTTGAGTTGACCGGAAACGTACCGATCACCACATCCGGTGCCTCCTGAGCTGTTTCAGCAGTAACATGGTTCACCTTTCCCCGAACGTAGTTCTGCTGTGAGTTAGTCTTCTTGGGGCATCTATTGGAGTAATGTCCTGGCTCTCCACAATTGAAGCACTTGTTGTCATTAACTGCATTTGGCGCTTTTGGTGCACCATTCCTCTGCGGAGCATTGGGGGCATTATTCCTCACTGGTACATTGTTGGGTTGCTGCTGGCGCTGAGCTGGTGCCTTGTACTGCTGTTGCTGCTGCTGTGCACGCTGCTGCTGCTGGTTGCGGTTGGGACCTGTCTGACCTTGATAGCGCTGCTGAGGTTGAGTTTGTTGAGGGTTGGTACGGAAGCGAGAGTTGCTCCCAGATTGCTGTCCTTGAAATTTTCTCTTCTTGTCCTCCATCTGGCGGTGCTTGTTCTCAATCACTAAAGCTTTGTCCACCAGTTGCTAGAAGTTAGCAAAGGTATGGGACAACAGCTGGTACTGGAGACCATCATTCAAGCCCTCCATAAACAGCTCCTGCCTCTTTCCATCCTCGTCTACCTCAGTAGGTGCATACCGTGACAATTGTATAAACTTGTCACGATATTCAGCAACAGTCATGCCCCCCTGCTTGAGAGCCAAGAACTCCTTCTTCTTCAGCTTCATCAGTCCTGCAGGCACGTGATGAGTGCGAAAGGCACTGTGGAACTCAGCCCAAGTGATGGGATTAGCTTCGGTGCGGCCGAAGCGGAATGAGTCCCACCAATCCTGTGCAGCTCCCTGCAACTGTCCAGAAGCATATAAAACTTTCTCCCTATCATCACATTGGGCAATCTCCAGTTGCCTCTCAATGGCACGTAGCCAATCATCAGCTTGGAGTGGATCGGCAGAGTGCTTGAATACAGGTGGGTGTCCTTTTAGAAACTCTCCCCTCTTATCCCTGACATGAGGGGGTGCATTCCCATTCCCTTGCCCCATGTTCTGCATGTTCTGGGCCATCTGCTGAAGCAACTGGGTCTGCATCATCATCAGCTGCTCCATGGAGACTGGGGGTGGTGGTGGTGGTTCCTCGCCTCCCTGGTTGTTCCTCCTGGTGTTCACCATCTGTAGAGGCATCATATAAGTCTCACATGTCCAAGCATATAACTCTTACAAGATACTGGTGTAACAAGAGTAGGTGTAGACAAGAGATATATGTAGGGTATGCAAGAAGATATTTGTTCTGAACTTTTCCAGCGAGTTGGATAACAGCACTGCTGTAAAACGAGCATATCTCACTATTTGTTTATCATATGATTGCGTAGCATACCTTTCTGGAAAGCTTATGAAATTCTCTACAACTTTCGTTTAGAACACTTTTTCAGATTCCAACGTTTACTTAGTCAAATTCAGACGATAAAAAGTACTGTTCCGGAATCCTGACAGCACAGAAACCTCGACTTACAACAGCTGTATCTCACAATTTATAATAGCTATTGAGGTGATTCCAGAGCCAGAAGAAAGATGTTGAAGTCTACTTATCTCCATAAAAATTTCATGACCTTTGAGTATCTAGATTACGAGATATGAACTGATAAAGACAGACTGTTCCGAAAGATACAGAATGGACAGCATGATAAAACGAAACCCAACTATTTATTCATAATATCCTTAAACCTTAACGTTAACTAAATAACCGTGGACATGCCCACAAGTCATCACAATCATATCAAAGATCCAAATCAAACATTATTCATAATGATAAACATCCAACCATGCAACTAACACTTGTCCAACCATTAAAAGAAAGAAACTAAATACTCTCTCGCGTAGCTACGCGTACTTATTACATATTTTTAAGACTCTCCTATGGGTACGGGTCGATGGTGGTGCTGGTGCTGGGGTCTCCAGACTCTCCTCTGGTCCTCGGGGGTGACTGAGCGGGTACTCCTGAATCTTCCACATCTGGACCCCCCAGCTGCTGCTTCAGTGTAGCGTTCTCACGAGCCAGCTGCATGTAGGCCCTCCCCATGACATCGAGCTCATCCAGGGCCTGATCCAAGTCAGTGTGGGTCTCAGCCAAGCACAACAGGGTAGGCCTCAGCCTCAGGTTCGCCTCTCCAAGTGGTGTAGCGATGTTGCACATAGACTGTCCGCTCCGATGGCGGGGAAGATAGCGGTCATCCTCCCAGGCGATGTCGTCGAAGTGACGGTCGCGGTTGACCATCAACGCCTATCGAGCTACATCCCTGATGACGGCCGCACGTGTGAGCATGCAGTGGTGGCGCGGTGGATGTAGCGCACCCGAGTCCCCTCTCGGATGTACACTTCTGTCTCCCAGAAGCTGGTGTAGTCGGGGTGGGTCCAATGCTCCGTCCTGTACTGAATAGTGCCTCCAGGGTGGTAGCGATGCACAAGTGCGAGAAGCCTAGGGTGGTAGTAGCCATCACCCTCCAAGTCGTAGTGGATCTCCATAGTCCATCCCTGAGCCAATGGTGCATTGTGATCATCATCATTGTCATCATCCCCATCGTCTCCACCGTCTCCATCGTCTCCACCATCTCCACCGTCTCCACCGTCAGCATCAGAATCATCAGAACCATCTCCATCATCGGGGTCACCTGCTCCCTCCTAGCCACCTTGTTCCTGTACTTCCTCGGGATCTTCCTTAGACTCCTCTATCTCAATGGGTCCCTTGAACATGGGTCCCTCCTCTGTTTCTTCATCCATCGGATCCTCCAACAAGTCCTCCAGAGGTTCCCCCATGGGTACCTCCACAGGTGGTTCCTCCTCTTGGTTCCTTAGAGCCTCCACAAGGTGTGCCAGGACACGCTTGCCCAAAGTGAACCTGGTCCTCCTAGTGGGCATCAGGATGGTCCTCTTGCGCGGGGTTTGCTTGGTACGGGCCATCTACAAGAATGAAAAGGTTGAGTATTAGAACAAAATAATTTTGGCAACAGATAAAGAACAGGATATAAGCAAAAAATTTTATAGCAAAGTAAAAGTAGTAAAATAAAGATAATGAAATCCTAAAAATGTCCATTTCTATCTAGGTTGTTCGTCCTACAGTCAGTTATAGCTCTGATACCAATTTGTCGCACCCAATTTTGCAAAGCAAAACCAAGTACTCATATATGTGCGCCCAGGATGTCCAAACACACACATATATCACAAATTGCAGTAGTATCAAAGTAAAGTACTTATTACATCGCATATCTCATCATAAAGTTAAATACAAAGTTTGCTCGAAGGCAATATTATTACAAACACAGCGGAAAAGCTAGCCCAACTGCCACAGGGACTCCAACTGGTGAACGTCTTCCTAGTAGTCCTGGACATCCTCCGGAAACTCTTCATATCCATTATCTGTTGCCCATCCGGGATTTTCATTGGATGTAAAGCAAGTGTAAGCTCACCATGCTTAGCAAGTATAACAAAGGGGTCTATGAGGCTCAAATAGGCTTGACACTGTTTGACTGCGGTTCGCAATTTTAGTTGATCAATTTTTAGCAACCTGAATTACTACTTTAATGAACAGTCCCAATTCCCAAGTGGTATTAAAGTATCATCAAGCTTTGTCTCAATTCCCAACCATCCATCATCCACAGTAACCACTAATCTCGAAGGATCCAGACCGCTCGTATCCGTGAGCACGGCTATTATAACAGGTTAATTATTTCTGCAGAAATTGTACATCTTTACCCACCAAGCCGTGATTCCCAATGCCGGGGTTCGCGAGACCCACTACACCTCTTCCTAGGAAGTGTGGCAGAGTTTCACTATGAAACCCTTAGCTAGTTGCACTAACAGATCGTAGCTACAAAGGAATGGCACACGTAGGCATCGCAGCACGGTGCACACCCTAACAGAAAAAGGAAAGATACCCTCTTACCCCTTACTAGAGCTACAAACGAGCTAGTACAAACTAGATAATAGGTTAAAGTCAGAGCCATTTGACACTCGGGGTTGTACGATCCCTCCTGGGTTGCCGCTTCAGGATAAAGTCCTTATGGAGAGGCACTAGAGTACTCAACCCCGTACTCCAGCCCCCTATCTGTTGCTAAAAAGTTCCATTTTATCACATTGCATATAGTCTTTAAATATATTTAACAATTACTTCATGTTAAGCGCTACAGCATCTATCCAAAATGCCTACCCAATAAACCCAGGTATCAAGGATATGTGGTACAATGAATCATCTAGGTAAAGTCCTTAAAGGCAATTCAAATTAAACTCATGCATGAATGTAAGTGGTAGTAGTTCATAGGTAACAAGGGGCCTTTGGTACACTTGCCTTCCTCAAAGTTGTCCTGGGAGTACTGCTGATCCTGCTGGGGGTCCTTAGTCACCTCGAATGGCTCACCCTCTAATCGTGATCCAATCATCAATCAAGCATCATTCCAATCATTACATGCATACAAGATAGAACTCTATTAGAACAGTACACCAAACAGTGAAAACATATGTTGAAAAGCTTACAGATCTGTTCTACGCATTTCTACGAACACATGAGCGAAAGAATCAGTCAAATCGGACTTAAAACGTGAAAGTTATGCATGAAATAAGATGTAATGGCAATTCTGTAAATAAACTAACCTATTTTCGAATTAAAATAATTAAAAATCTGAATTTAAATGAAAACTGGACCGGGCATACTATTTCTGGAAACTTCAGGGACTTGAACGAATAAAAACAGGACTAAATAAAAATTAATTTGAACTGGACTGGACCGCGGGTTGATTACTGGAAAAAGCGGGGGCTTTTCTGCAAAACGCGCTCGGTTGACTGGGGTTTGACCCGACGACTGACCGGGGCTGCTGACTCATCGACACGCGGCGGCTGTTCATTGGGCGTGGTGCACCACGCGGGCGTGGGCGCGCTGAAGCGGCACGGTGCGCCGGGTCCACGAGTCTACGGTGGACCGGCCACTTAAACCCAACCGGTACCTAATCCTGGCCATCCACGCTAGATCCAGCGGTGCAGGGTGAAAACCGGACGGTGGCTCGCTGGGGAAGAAGGAGAGGCCGGCGGCGCCATGGCCGGTTCGACTGGACCTTGGGCTACGGCTTCCCAGGGCGCCAAAGCAAGGTCTAAGGGCATGGGAAGACGGAGGGGCTCACCGTGAGTCGCCTGGAGGGGAACGCGGCGTCCGGGAAGGCTCCGAGGCTGGTCGTCGACGGCGGCCGCGAGCTGGAGAGAGAAGAGGCGCGCGGGTGAGGGTGTAGCCGGGCAAAACAACGCCAAAACACGAAATGGGGAGTACCTACGGGCGCGGGGAGGTCCGGCGGTGCTTCGGGTGGCCTTGGCGTCGGCGTTCGCGCTCGGGAGGGGGGGGGGGGGGTTCTCACCGGCGGCGGTAGCTCACGGTAGCGGGCAAAGATGGAGAAGGGCTGAGGGGAGGCTCGGCCTTTATAGGCGGGTGACTGCGGCAAGAAAGGAAGGGAAGCAGGGAGGGGTTCGGCACCTTCCAAACGGGCACCGGTGGCTTTCCATCGGTGCCGCGCCATGGCCGGGCAAAAGAAGGAAGGGGAGCACCGGGGAAGGAAGGTGGACAACGCGGCTGACGAGTGGGTCCAGACGCGCAGCGAGAGAGAAGGGCAAGGCACTTGCGGGTGAAGCCGAGGCGGGCCGTGGCCGAGCTGGCTGCGCTGGTGGGCTGGCTCAGCGGTGAAGGCCGGCCGAGTTGACTGCGCACGCGCGGGTGGCAAACTAGGCCGCGCGGGGTGCGGGCCAGCGCGTCAGCGCGGGGCAGCCGCCGGGTGGGCCGCGCCAGGCAAAGCAGGCCGGGAAAGGGGGAGGGAGAAGAAGGCCGGGCTGGTTGGGTTGGGCCAGAGGGTGACTTCCTCTTTTTCTCTTTTATTTAAATCAAATGTTTATCCAATCCTATTTTCTCCATTTTCATTTTTAAGTCAAATTCAAATAAGTTTTGAATGCAAATTTCAAATCATCTAGCCCTACACTCAAACAAAACCCATATGATTCGGCATGAATGCAACAAACAAGTTTCTAAACTTATAGTTTATTTTATTTATACAATATTTATTATTTAGCCTATGTTAGAAATACCTAGAAAATGTATAAATAGGGCAAGAATTTAATAGTTAATTTGCAGTAGAATTTTGGGTGTTACAGTGGACGAGATCGAGAACTTGTCGTTGATGCCCGCGTGGTAGAGGACCGCCCAGATTGAGGTGCGTGATGAGCTCGCCACCCGTGCCGAGCTCCTTCTGCCTTCTGGTGCGTGCCTATGCTGCCGTGCGGCGCCATCGACATGATCAGCTCGCACCACGGCTCAGTGCCTCCCATATGTATACAGGCCATCGTCGCCGCCATGCATGCGTCGGCACGCACACCGGAAGATCTCTGGCAAGCATCTGGCCTTTCGAGACTATGCTGACCTCTTTTGGCTATCTTGTGCCCGCCCCGTCCCCCTGCTTTCTGTTGGCCTCCTCCTCGCTGCCGTTGGCTGCTCTTTTTCTGTCCAATCGCTTTTGCTTCGTCGAGGCGAGGACGTTGCACATGTCCTGAATCCAGCGGCGGCCGTCCTCCAAATCCTAACTTGTTTCCGTCGCTGCTCCGGCAACTACCCGAACCATTCTTAGTTTCCTTCGCCGCTCCTGGCCGTCTACCAGACGGAGACCGCGCGCCGTTGAGTCCTCTCTACTGTTGCGCTGCGCTCGCCCTCCAAGCGTTTGTTCGATCGTCCAATGCGCGGGTGCAGGCCGGCACCGCCGCCGTCGTCTTCCTCCGACGTGCTGGTCGCGACATGCCACACCAATACAATACACCATGATTCTCTCTGTAACGGAACCGCCCAATTTATACAAGATCAAGTATATCTGTCCCCGCTTAACACGTTGACACGCGCATACTCTCACTTATATAAACCCGGTAGTCCGCCGAGTGTCCCGAAAGACCTCGGTAAATCAACATCACAACCAAGATCGCGTGATTAAGCAAATACACATCACATACGTAGGGTTGCAGCGGAAAATAATATTACAAATGGATTCACAAATAATAGTACAAGTTTGGGTTTCAAAACCGATTAGTGAAAACAACATAGCTTTCAAAAGGTTACATTAATATATGTTCCAAATACATTGCTAGCATAAGTGACATCATCCGACAAAAGCATATAGATGAGAAGTAACTATAGAATCACCGAGCCACCGGTGGTTAGCCACCATCTTCACAGGCCAAGAACTTCACCTGCAACATGGTGGGATAAACCCTGAGTACGAGAAGGTACTCAGCTAGACTTACCCGTCAAAACCAGAAATAAAGGACACCAAGGGTCATGCAAGGTTTATGAGGTGGGCTAGCTTGACACAGTTGCATAAAAGAGCTTATGAATATAGTAACCAATTTAAACTTAGCATCAAGCTTATCATCATTTACCTGTCCACTAGATTAGCACCTGTACTAGAGCACTCACTTATTAGGAGCAATCAATATTAACCATAGCAGGTATATTCAGGCTGTTATCATCATATCATCATTTCCGAACCATTATGTTATTAAGTGTATCTACATTGGAGATAAGCCCGTCAAGTTCTCACTAACCGGGAGAGACGGCGATTCGAATCGAATTACAACTCAGCTGAGGGGGTATTCCTAACTCTCACCCTGGCATACTTTGCAAGGGTAGCCGTGGGTCACCTTTGGAACATCTCAGGAACCAAATTCGCGGGTTCGATCAGCGCCAGCACTCTCAGGGATTACCCTTCTGCCAGGACGACCAGGACTTTTAAATCACCTGCCCTTGGACTCACGCCTACGGCTCCCTTCCGAGGCGCACTTTATACTTATCGACTCCCGGCCTGAGGTGAGCTACTCGGCTTCGCGGTCGGTCTTCAGGCCGGCCAACTAAGAGAGAGGCATGCGTTCAACATGAACAGGAAAGGCTCCAAGATCCAGTCCTTAATCGACACAGACGGAGTCACTGCAAACCGGCAAGCCTCCGCCCGGTCTTAATTTCAAATTAAGACTGGTTCTTTTCCACGATAGCAAATATAGCCAACCGTGCCATATGTATCATCCTATATCTCGCAGGTGACAGGAAATCACCCGACTTCTACCGCGTTTAAGCAGGGCTAAGCACTACTCGAGCCTGAGCTACATAGGATTCAGGGTAACAATATCTGGACAAGGAATAGGTAACCAATGCAGCAAGTGTTTACATCCAACACCTAAACTTAATGCAACAATATATATATATATATATATATATATGTAACAATAATACTGTAACTGCATTTCGGAAATTAGGAGGCTTAATATGCTCCGGGGCTTGCCTGGGATCCCACACTGAGTCAGTGTTAGTTAGACGACACTCGTTAAGTGAGCATCTCCCGTCCTAGCACTTGTCCAGTCCTTCCACCTTCGGGATAGGTCCACCATACACCGTCTTCGGATTCGGCTCCAACATCTCATCCTTCACGTGGTGCATCTAGCGTACCTAGATGAGATGCAATATGCAAGTGCATAAATATGAAGAATAGCACCATGAGACGCATCACAAAATAGCAAGCAAGACAAGCATAGTTTACACTAACACACTTAAGTACTTTGCGATGCTTAACTTAACATCACACAATCTATCATGCTAAGATAACAAAGAATATTATACATGGCACATAAGTCTCACAAGATCTCAGATGTATTTAACTTAATTACTAAGGGCGTGAACCACACCTAGCAACATGCAAAGCAAGTCAAGGTGAAGCAACAACTATAACCGGAATATGCCAATTTCTAGACTTGCAAACAGCGGCTTCATAAATCAATCATATCTGGAGTTTTATAAATCCAAATGATATGAAACAAGACATTCTGGAAAGCTTAGGAAATTATCCACATTTCATATTTAATCATCTCAGCATGATTCCCAAGTTATCATGACCAAACATGCTAATCTTTTAAGTCTGCGCAGAATGTAATCAAAATCTGACAGTAGACTTATTAAGCATGCAACTCCTAAACTATCAGACCTAGGATCATGAAAATTTAACACAAGCAAGATAAGATAATCATATACGACTTTTGTATTTACCAAAACTACAGTAAACATCATTTACACCATGAAACTAGTTGCACAAGTAACACTAGCACCAGCAGCCTAAACAGCAGAGGCACAGCTATGGACAGAAAACTTATAGGAACTTTAGAGAAGCATAAATGGAGTTCTAGACCTCCGACAAACATGATTCTTAACTTTATGGAAAGCTTATAAAGTTACCTACAACTTTCTTATTATCATCTTAAGATGATTTCATAGTTAACAAGGTCAATTAAACCAAGGAAGACATCTATATCCAAAACATGAACAGAAACTGATATGCTACTTTAAACAGCTATAAGTTGAGTTCCACATGTCCAATAAATATGGTTCTGGAATTTTTGGAAAGCTTAACAAATTTTGAACAACTTTGCTATAAACATCTAGAACTAATTCTGCTACTAACAAGGTCACACATGGCACACAAAGCAACCCTGTCTGGGTTTGGGCAGAAACTGCCACAGTACTTTAAACAACTATAGCTAAACACATACTTAACCAAAAATTGTGCTCTTTAGCTTTTTGAAAAGCTTATGAAAATTACTACAACTCATTTATTATCAACAAGGCATGATTCATAACTTAACTGAGCCAAACAATGCATACATGCAGAACTGTCCAGAATAGAAGCAAAGCAGCATATGTCATTTGTTATTTTTCATATCTCTAAATTGATCAAGCCTAAAATCCTGAAATTTTTACCACACATCAAACATCACATGAGTAGCATGCCACAAAAATTTCACTTCATTTGGAGCCCTACAACTGCAGTTACGAAAAAGATAAATACAACTAGAATTACAAACCTAGCTGCATAAATATATTTTTACCGCCAAAACTTTAAAGTAAAACATGTAATATTATAGATCTGGTGCATAGAGAATTTCACAAGGATTCCAAAAAGTCCTCATTTGCTAATTTACGATTTTTCTACAAATTACTACGAATTTTCAAAGTGGAGCATTCAAATCTGTAAAAACCAGAGAAAAGGAGTTGAAATCTTGCATCGGGGTCCCTGCGGAAAACACAAATTAAACACGAACAAATTGATCCTTTTCGGCACTGTTCACTGGAGTCACTGACTTCGCAGTTAGGCCCTTCCCTTTAGTCGAATTTGAGGACGAAGTCCCCCACGCAAACTGGAACAGAGGAGGTGGCCGGCTCGTGATTCCCGGCCGGCAAGGGTAGCGTCAGCGGCGAGCGACAGTGCCGCGGCAAGGCCCTGGCCTGCGCACACTCGCTCAGGGCTTCGGCTCAGCCCCGGGCGTCCCATGGTGGCCCAGCCACGCGAGGGTGCTGGCGCCGTGGTGGCCATGCCGACGGCGGCAGCTCCCTAGCAGAATTAGCCGCGACGAGCGCATGCGAGGGAGGAGGAGAGGCGAGGCGGAGATGGTGGCACATGCGGAGGAGCTCGAGGAAGCCCAGAGGGGCGGAAACGCAAGCGGCCGCGAGCTCGGCGTGGCATCCATGGTGCCCGCGCGCTCTGGTGACGAGAAGAGCGAGGGAGGGCGAGCAGGAGACAACAAGAGAGGCAGAGGGGCGAGTGAATGAAGCTCGGGCTCTCCCCATCATGCTCGGCAAGGCAGGGCGCGTGGCATGGGCGTGGACGCGTGGCTGCACTGCATGGTCGCCACGACGACATTTCACCGAACACCTGTCGTGCGAGGAAGTGGCTGGCGTGGGGCGTGTTTTTGGGCTTGTTCTGGGCTGATTTAGCGAATGGGCCAAAAACAAAGTTTGACCTACTCCTCATGCTCTCCAACTTTGTTTAAGGGTGCTCAGCCATTAGGCTGTTGGATTAGCAGATAATTAGTACTAAACTTGATAGTGTCAGTGATTTGACAGCGACAAGCAAACATCCAAAATTGATGGTCGAAATGAAATGCAACTGGTGCCATCTTCTTGTATGTTCTTCCCCATAATATAACCTTCAACTTTTATTTTTGGACCAACTCAAGTTGCTTAGCAAAATTTGGAGAACGCGGGATGTCAACGTTGATGTCGGTGAAATCCGGACTACAAACACGGTCGGGTTGATTTCAGCTTTTTCTCTTATACTTTGAGCACTGTTTTGATCTATTTCGAAGCTAAATCATGACTTGGTCCTTTAACAAAGTTTGTTATACTCAAACTTTTCTTCAACTTTCATTTTTGGTCAAACCTCATATCTAGTCCAGAAGTCAACTTTATTTCTCGGTCAACGCAAAGTCCTTTCTGCTACAAAATATAGGGTTTCCATTATTTTCGGACATTTTCTCCACCTTCGCTCAACACGAACCCTTCATAACTTTTGTTGTAGAGTTCAATTAGAGTTGTTTGAGCAAGGTTACAAGGTTTGGTTGACTTCATATGTTTTTCCAGTCACTTGATAAAGCAATTCATGCAAAGATATGACTTATCATTTCATGTGACTTTTTGATTCCAAACTTCATGAAACTTTTCCACGGGTCTAGATGGATGCATGGGGATGTAATGTACATGTAATAAGCATGTTTAACATTACTCTTGCATAATCTTAACAAGGGTCCATATGTAAGCAATTGTGCGTGGCCCAAGTTTAAGTTGGAGCTCCATCATATAGATTTGATCTTGACACCTTCATTACCACTCAACATGTCATGGTTGAGCTTAAACCCACTGCTTAACTGGTGACAAACACCTGGGGTGTTACAGCCCTCCCCCCTTAAAGGAATCGCGTCCCGAGATTCGGTGCGAAAGGCTTTTATGGGAAGAGAAACTTGTCATCCAGTTTCCAACATCAGTGATAGCATTAGGCTACTTAACTTTGGAGTATCAGAGAGACTAATTTGGTCATGACACTTTCTGATACTTGCTCTTTGTCGTAAGTTGTTGTCTGAAGAATTTCCTTCGTTGGCTTCCATAAAGCATTGTTACATTGGGAGGAATCCGAGATAGCACTATCCTGCATACTTCGCCCTCGATGTACGAAGAGTGATACAAGTGTATACTAAATACTCGTAACATCTACTTCCCTAGTGGATATAGCACAGACCTATGGATTTTGCACTAGACCATAGTCTGTTAACAGATATTCCTTGCAATGGTGCTATATTTGTTCCCAAGGTTTGAAAAGTAGTTCTCTATTAAAGTGGCTTGAGCACAACTTTTTGTAAAGGATGTGATCAAAGACAGGGTAAACATCCTTTGAGGGTATGAGAAGCTAGTTAACCAATATCCAAACTGGTTGTAGCGGTGCAATCACTCAGATGTCAACTGATGGAAAGCTACATAATGTTCCATGTGTGCAGTGCTCTTTCTCTAATAACAATACTGTATTACCTGAGTCTGTTGAGTGAGTGGTAAACGTAATAGCTGACTCAGTCGGCTCAACGTTCCTAATGATCATTCCTTAGGGAGTCTTTGGATCTAAGTTGCAACAGTGACCTGGGTTGAATCTGATGCAACCTATTGGGTAAAAACACATATAAGGTACCAAAGGCATGTCAGCATTGGAGAACCATTGACGCAGAAGGATGTTAGCAAGGCTTGGAGGGCAACACAAGTTGCAAGTAATCACAAAACTAGGGCTAGTTCACTACCAAACAGGTTAAGTACAATTTGCCTTCGTGGTGCAGTTGCACAGCAAGTTGGGTTGACTTGCATCGTAGCAAAACCAGCTTTCTTAAACTATATTTGACGTCGTGGCTTCCATTCTTAGGCCAATCGATATCCCAAAAACCATAATCCAAAAATCTATGGTTTGACACCTTTCCAATTACTTTTGAATTGCAAGGGCACAATTTGACTTCTAGAACACCTTGACTGCTCACGCATTGCTGATCTAAGAGGGCAAAAGCAAGGCACATAGGGGTGCAATTAGTCTTCTCAAGGGTATGGAGGGTTGTCTAACAGCAATACACCTACAAGTTGTAATTTCTTGGTATGAATTACAAACACAACCGTCTAATGCAAAGGATGATCGTAGTCACAGCGAAATTGCAGATTATGTACTCTTTTGTTTTCTATTCATATCTCACAAACTATTGCTCCAATATGTACAAATTTTGGTGCGCATGTAGATCCATGGGTCTTCTAACTACTCACCAAAATTCAACTCAACCGGACTCCGTTTGACCATCCAAACAATTCGTCTACCAAAACTGCTCTGTTCTGAAATGGCAGCAAACCGAGCCGATAAGATATCTCTCAAATCCGATGTTTTACTCAACCAATACTCAAACCAACTTAAGACATGGAAGGGTCCTAAGCAAGGAATGAGATCACCAAGTTTGGAGTCAATCCGATTTTGTTTGAGTCACTAATCGCCGGCTTGAAGATAACCGGTTTTGCTGTTTCTTTGCTTAGCATTATTCTGTGAGATCTGGCCTTCGTAGTTACCACAAGTTGTTACCTAGCTAGAGATTAACCTTACTATGGGTAACTAATCAGTTGTCTCTCAACACTCAAAGCTCCAAATTCTTACTCTTGACCACAACAATAATTGCAATCGAGGCACAACAGATGGTCACCATCAAAGTCTGCAGACAAGGGGTCACACTAGAGATTGTTGATCTCGACTGTGCGATCAGCATACACATAATAATCAAGACTTGGATAGCCAGGTCATAATCATAATGTGACGTTCGATTCTTATCTGACTAACAACTTGTCCAACATTAATTGTTGTGTGCCTTTCTGATCCAACAGTGATGACATAAGTTGTTCACTAGGTGACGGACGTCAATGTTGGGACAACCAAGTGGAGTCACTTGTCTACCACCTCTTGTAGTCTGTTAATGTTTATGTCAGTGACCAGTTCTTCAAGGGATATCCTTTTTGTGACTTCAAAAGGAAGCTCTACTACTTTCGGTCTGATATAGGGATCTTCGATAAGATATGGAGAGATAACCAAGGAAGAACTCACGTGAAAATAACACATCGGTACAGTTCTGCAATGGATTATGACTAGAAACCTCGATACCAGCACGCACCCAGTAGCACAACCATGCGTCGGCCGCCACAAGGAGGCCCTAGGTTCCATCGCGGCACCGTAGATCGCTAATCGTGGCACCATTACTGAACATACAACCAAAGTGAAACTTCTAGTGGCACCAATTAGATTGTAAGAACAAGCATTGTGCAAAAGAGGGATAGCAAACAAGGCTAGTCACAAGGTTAGGAATCAACAAGGAGGCGATCAGAAGATCAAAACACAGCGCAAAAGAACATAGCCTAATTGCCGAAGGCAACTAAGCAGGAGACTCTTGCTTAATTTCCATAAACATCTTGTGTCCACCCAAGTGATTACCAGATAAAGGTTAACATGAGATTTGGTCTTGTCGAGCAGCAACAAGAGATCAAGACTGATAAACATCCAGAGACTTGAAAGAGTTGGAGACAAAATACACGAGATTCGAGGGACAGAGCCATTGCACTGACTAGGGACTCCGTTGATAAAGCAATGACATGATCTGCGAGGAAAAGGTTCCAAAGCCAGAGCAGATAGCGATTAGCATTGCACTAGCTCATTCGTAGGAGAAAGAGCAACAAGGTCCAACAAGGATTTTTGAGCAGGGTCCTCCCACACAGGAGCGGGACAACCACGAAACATGCAAGCATTTAAGGGAACTAAGCTTGGGCCTAAGGTCAAGCAAAGACATAGATAAAAGTCTTCATAGCACAACGTTCAAGGCTAGCGACCACGTGTACAGGCTCAGGTTCTTAAGAGAGAACTTAATTATAGACGACAACCCTGAGATTACCAAAACTTGGACACTGCTCCAGAATAGCGCTCTTCCACACTCACATGCTTACCGAGGGCAAAAGGGTGACAACTATGGCACTACCTAGATAACGAGCATCCACGCCTACATTAAGGTCTTAAGCAAGCATTTCGAAACACTCAATCCAATTAGCTTAAATGGCTATTACGAAGCACAAAGCTCGTACATAACAAGCAGTCACCTACAACAACACCACTACACATATCAGGCAAAACATGGTGGTAAGGCACTGTTATCTTTTATTTCCCTTTTTACTGAGTAGGTGGATATCTCTACAAAACAAGTTTTACTTACATTTAGCAATTTAGTTTTCGAAGGGGTGAGTTTTTGCCAATTAATAACTTGTCATCTATTGCCTTTGGAAGCAAACATACAAGACAAAACTAATTACACACTACCTTCAAGCATAGCTATTCAAGCAGCATGGGATAAGGCATTTTGTCTAGCTTCACACAGGGAAGATAGTAACATTACATTGATCACAAGTTACTTAGTATTAGAACAAGGTGAGGGAAGCATATTTATGCACAAGCACAATCATGATGCATGCTCGTCCTATTCGTCCTCACGAAATTGCCAGCCTAAGGTGGCAATCCCATTCTATGTCGGTGGCATAACACGTACTCTCTCGATATATAGCTAGTCGTTAGCTACATTCAATCTACGCATTCGTGGTTAGCGTACCTGCAGGCAAATTCATTGCAGCCCATCCCCACAAGAGATAAATAAGCACACAATGAAAGAAGTAAACTAAGATACTCTCCATATATACATCCCCCGATGTAGATACTTCGATATCCATAGCTACCCGCTAAATATACCCGCAATTAAGTACCTTCATATATACATGTGTGTAACATGTAAATATTCCAGTAACCATAGCTAACTCTTCCCTAGACCGACAGTGGGACGGTCATGCTCTCACAACTCACACTTACCTGGGCGTAGAGGCAATTGATCCATACATTACCATTCAAACGAATGGCATCCATACAATAGCACGCCGTATGGACGACGAAAGTAAAAACCCCATGTTAGTACTTAGATAGCCACCTAATAGTCCTTAACTGGGCATAAAGGAGGATGTCACTAGCATAGTTTTGCAAATTAGTTTGACAAATTTGCCTGTAGCTAAAGTTTTAGTTAAAATAGGCTTTTTAAAACCAAAACTTTGTTTTTAAATCAATGTACATGACAGTATTATGCTTAATCTTGCTCTGATGCCAGCTGTAATGGAACCGCCCAATTTATACAAGATCAAGTATATCTGTCCCCGCTTAACACGTTGACACGCGCATACTCTCACTTATATAAACCCGGTAGTCCGCCGAGTGTCCCGAAAGACCTCGGTAAATCAACATCACAACCAAGATCGCGTGATTAAGCAAATACACATCACATACGTAGGGTTGCAGCGGAAAATAATATTACAAATGGATTCACAAATAATAGTACAAGTTTGGGTTTCAAAACCGATTAGTGAAAACAACATAGCTTTCAAAAGGTTACATTAATATATGTTCCAAATACATTGCTAGCATAAGTGACATCATCCGACAAAAGCATATAGATGAGAAGTAACTATAGAATCACCGAGCCACCGGTGGTTAGCCACCATCTTCACAGGCCAAGAACTTCACCTGCAACATGGTGGGATAAACCCTGAGTACGAGAAGGTACTCAGCTAGACTTACCCGTCAAAACCAGAAATAAAGGACACCAAGGGTCATGCAAGGTTTATGAGGTGGGCTAGCTTGACACAGTTGCATAAAAGAGCTTATGAATATAGTAACCAATTTAAACTTAGCATCAAGCTTATCATCATTTACCTGTCCACTAGATTAGCACCTGTACTAGAGCACTCACTTATTAGGAGCAATCAATATTAACCATAGCAGGTATATTCAGGCTGTTATCATCATATCATCATTTCCGAACCATTATGTTATTAAGTGTATCTACATTGGAGATAAGCCCGTCAAGTTCTCACTAACCGGGAGAGACGGCGATTCGAATCGAATTACAACTCAGCTGAGGGGGTATTCCTAACTCTCACCCTGGCATACTTTGCAAGGGTAGCCGTGGGTCACCTTTGGAACATCTCAGGAACCAAATTCGCGGGTTCGATCAGCGCCAGCACTCTCAGGGATTACCCTTCTGCCAGGACGACCAGGACTTTTAAATCACCTGCCCTTGGACTCACGCCTACGGCTCCCTTCCGAGGCGCACTTTATACTTATCGACTCCCGGCCTGAGGTGAGCTACTCGGCTTCGCGGTCGGTCTTCAGGCCGGCCAACTAAGAGAGAGGCATGCGTTCAACATGAACAGGAAAGGCTCCAAGATCCAGTCCTTAATCGACACAGACGGAGTCACTGCAAACCGGCAAGCCTCCACCCGGTCTTAATTTCAAATTAAGACTGGTTCTTTTCCACGATAGCAAATATAGCCAACCGTGCCATATGTATCATCCTATATCTCGCAGGTGACAGGAAATCACCCGACTTCTACCGCGTTTAAGCAGGGCTAAGCACTACTCGAGCCTGAGCTACATAGGATTCAGGGTAACAATATCTGGACAAGGAATAGGTAACCAATGCAGCAAGTGTTTACATCCAACACCTAAACTTAATGCAACAATATATATATATATATATATATGTAACAATAATACTGTAACTGCATTTCGGAAATTAGGAGGCTTAATATGCTCCGGGGCTTGCCTGGGATCCCACACTGAGTCAGTGTTAGTTAGACGACACTCGTTAAGTGAGCATCTCCCGTCCTAGCACTTGTCCAGTCCTTCCACCTTCGGGATAGGTCCACCATACACCGTCTTCGGATTCGGCTCCAACATCTCATCCTTCACGTGGTGCATCTAGCGTACCTAGATGAGATGCAATATGCAAGTGCATAAATATGAAGAATAGCACCATGAGACGCATCACAAAATAGCAAGCAAGACAAGCATAGTTTACACTAACACACTTAAGTACTTTGCGATGCTTAACTTAACATCACACAATCTATCATGCTAAGATAACAAAGAATATTATACATGGCACATAAGTCTCACAAGATCTCAGATGTATTTAACTTAATTACTAAGGGCGTGAACCACACCTAGCAACATGCAAAGCAAGTCAAGGTGAAGCAACAACTATAACCGGAATATGCCAATTTCTAGACTTGCAAACAGCGGCTTCATAAATCAATCATATCTGGAGTTTTATAAATCCAAATGATATGAAACAAGACATTCTGGAAAGCTTAGGAAATTATCCACATTTCATATTTAATCATCTCAGCATGATTCCCAAGTTATCATGACCAAACATGCTAATCTTTTAAGTCTGCGCAGAATGTAATCAAAATCTGACAGTAGACTTATTAAGCATGCAACTCCTAAACTATCAGACCTAGGATCATGAAAATTTAACACAAGCAAGATAAGATAATCATATACGACTTTTGTATTTACCAAAACTACAGTAAACATCATTTACACCATGAAACTAGTTGCACAAGTAACACTAGCACCAGCAGCCTAAACAGCAGAGGCACAGCTATGGACAGAAAACTTATAGGAACTTTAGAGAAGCATAAATGGAGTTCTAGACCTCCGACAAACATGATTCTTAACTTTATGGAAAGCTTATAAAGTTACCTACAACTTTCTTATTATCATCTTAAGATGATTTCATAGTTAACAAGGTCAATTAAACCAAGGAAGACATCTATATCCAAAACATGAACAGAAACTGATATGCTACTTTAAACAGCTATAAGTTGAGTTCCACATGTCCAATAAATATGGTTCTGGAATTTTTGGAAAGCTTAACAAATTTTGAACAACTTTGCTATAAACATCTAGAACTAATTCTGCTACTAACAAGGTCACACATGGCACACAAAGCAACCCTGTCTGGGTTTGGGCAGAAACTGCCACAGTACTTTAAACAACTATAGCTAAACACATACTTAACCAAAAATTGTGCTCTTTAGCTTTTTGAAAAGCTTATGAAAATTACTACAACTCATTTATTATCAACAAGGCATGATTCATAACTTAACTGAGCCAAACAATGCATACATGCAGAACTGTCCAGAATAGAAGCAAAGCAGCATATGTCATTTGTTATTTTTCATATCTCTAAATTGATCAAGCCTAAAATCCTGAAATTTTTACCACACATCAAACATCACATGAGTAGCATGCCACAAAAATTTCACTTCATTTGGAGCCCTACAACTGCAGTTACGAAAAAGATAAATACAACTAGAATTACAAACCTAGCTGCATAAATATATTTTTACCGCCAAAACTTTAAAGTAAAACATGTAATATTATAGATCTGGTGCATAGAGAATTTCACAAGGATTCCAAAAAGTCCTCATTTGCTAATTTACGATTTTTCTACAAATTACTACGAATTTTCAAAGTGGAGCATTCAAATATGTAAAAACCAGAGAAAAGGAGTTGAAATCTTGCATCGGGGTCCCTGCGGAAAACACAAATTAAACACGAACAAATTGATCCTTTTCGGCACTGTTCACTGGAGTCACTGACTTCGCAGTTAGGCCCTTCCCTTTAGTCGAATTTGAGGACGAAGTCCCCCACGCAAACTGGAACAGAGGAGGTGGCCGGCTCGTGATTCCCGGCCGGCAAGGGTAGCGTCGGCGGCGAGCGACAGTGCCGCGGCAAGGCCCTGGCCTGCGCACACTCGCTCAGGGCTTCGGCTCAGCCCCGGGCGTCCCATGGTGGCCCAGCCACGCGAGGGTGCTGGCGCCGTGGTGGCCATGCCGACGGCGGCAGCTCCCTAGCAGAATTAGCCGCGACGAGCGCATGCGAGGGAGGAGGAGAGGCGAGGCGGAGATGGTGGCACATGCGGAGGAGCTCGAGGAAGCCCAGAGGGGCGGAAACGCAAGCGGCCGCGAGCTCGGCGTGGCATCCATGGTGCCCGCGCGCTCTGGTGACGAGAAGAGCGAGGGAGGGCGAGCAGGAGACAACAAGAGAGGCAGAGGGGCGAGTGAATGAAGCTCGGGCTCTCCCCATCACGCTCGGCAAGGCAGGGCGCGTGGCATGGGCGTGGACGCGTGGCTGCACTGCATGGTCGCCACGACGACATTTCACCGAACACCTGTCGTGCGAGGAAGTGGTTGGCGTGGGGCGTGTTTTTGGGCTTGTTCTGGGCTGATTTAGCGAATGGGCCAAAAACAAAGTTTGACCTACTCCTCATGCTCTCCAACTTTGTTTAAGGGTGCTCGGCCATTAGGCTGTTGGATTAGCAGATAATTAGTACTAAACTTGATAGTGTCAGTGATTTGACAGCGACAAGCAAACATCCAAAATTGATGGTCGAAATGAAATGCAACTGGTGCCATCTTCTTGTATGTTCTTCCCCATAATATAACCTTCAACTTTTATTTTTGGACCAACTCAAGTTGCTTAGCAAAATTTGGAGAACGCGGGATGTCAACGTTGATGTCGGTGAAATCCGGACTACAAACACGGTCGGGTTGATTTCAGCTTTTTCTCTTATACTTTGAGCACTGTTTTGATCTATTTCGAAGCTAAATCATGACTTGGTCCTTTAACAAAGTTTGTTATACTCAAACTTTTCTTCAACTTTCATTTTTGGTCAAACCTCATATCTAGTCCAGAAGTCAACTTTATTTCTCGGTCAACGCAAAGTCCTTTCTGCTACAAAATATAGGGTTTCCATTATTTTCGGACATTTTCTCCACCTTCGCTCAACACGAACCCTTCATAACTTTTGTTGTAGAGTTCAATTAGAGTTGTTTGAGCAAGGTTACAAGGTTTGGTTGACTTCATATGTTTTTCCAGTCACTTGATAAAGCAATTCATGCAAAGATATGACTTATCATTTCATGTGACTTTTTGATTCCAAACTTCATGAAACTTTTCCACGGGTCTAGATGGATGCATGGGGATGTAATGTACATGTAATAAGCATGTTTAACATTACTCTTGCATAATCTTAACAAGGGTCCATATGTAAGCAATTGTGCGTGGCCCAAGTTTAAGTTGGAGCTCCATCATATAGATTTGATCTTGACACCTTCATTACCACTCAACATGTCATGGTTGAGCTTAAACCCACTGCTTAACTGGTGACAAACACCTGGGGTGTTACACTCTCGATGTGTGTCTGAGCCTTGCTGAGGTCCTCGTTGCCTTTCTGGTCGGTCCTCCTCTTCACCCTTCAGGGACTCCTGGGCAGCGGGGGACCCAGGAAATATTTTAGGGGAGCTGAACAACACTATTGTTCGATCTTAAGTCTCAGCCCCCCTACACTATAGAACTTTGCCTAAAAATTAATGGAGGCTCTACAGGGGTTCCACTGCTCCGATCTGGGTAGGGGGGCTTGAGCCCCCTGCCCCACCGCTTTGTCCGCCCCTGCTCCTGGCCGCCAACCAAACCGTCTCTGTTCTTCACGAGGGTACTGCATATCATCTCCTCTACCTCTTTGTCTGCAAAGACCGGCTGGAGAGAGTCATGCACTTGTTGATGCGCAAGTCCTCGTCGCCGGTGAGCAGGACGAAGGACCTTGCGTGTGGTACAGCTTGACGATGACATGCGTCTCTGCTTCTTGGTTGCCTTGAGAAGATCGAACTGTCCGAGAGAGAACGGTTTCGCTTGAACAGCCCAGTTATCAGCCATGATACATTATTTTTCTCTCACAACAAAACAGTATCAGCCGGTTAATCAGCCGCAAAAACCATCAGCGGAAGTTTAACCAAATATACTTAGCGTTGTTATATAAATAATTACTGTTAGACTAATCACATAATGCATTTTCATAGTAAAACTCTATATTTAAAGATATATAGATGTTGATATATATTTTATATATATACATCTAGTCAAACTTAAATCCGGTTAACTCAAAGGCAAAGCAGGGGGCACCATCAATTATTCAATTCCAGATGTGATGACAATATAATTCTACTCTATCCTTAACCAATTTTTTTTAAAATAATTAAAGTTATATAAAAGATATCAATATCTATCAGACAAAATAGGTACACAAATCTCATAACAATGATTATTGGTGTATTTTTTTATAAATTTATTCAAATATCAAAATAATTTGGCTTGGTACAGAGCGTACATACAATGATACAATGACTGAGGCTGCTAAAGAAAAGAGAAGAAAGAGGGCCTGTCTCTCTTTATATCTTTTTTTATTGAAGAACCAGTGGCAAGAGCATGCCGGGTATATATTAATAGAAAAGATGAGTTTTACAAAAATTAATTAAAAAACAAAACAAAACTCTCACGAAAGAGGCAACAGCAAGACCACCACCACTTGAAAACACAACACCAACGAACCTCAGAGAGCAACAAAATTTCAAACACCGCCTTGAACGCCACATAGAACAAGCAAAGTAAACAAGGAGGGGGAGTAGGTTTTCCATAGCGATGCCTCCAAGGAGGGAAACGACAACCATAGATGTCGTCAACGCTAACAGGAGAACCATGGTTTTTCAACCAAACTCCTAGAGGGTAAAGGGGCCTAACAACAATGCCTCCAACGAGGGGCGTGACGCCAAAGGCAACACTATTGTCAGCCACAAACAAGGGCCTAGTAGGGCCATCGCCGGACAACCCCCATGCCCAAGCCCCAAACGGCCATACTGTGACTTGGTAGCCAAGAACCGCAGCAAGCCACCGCTAGTAGGAGATCGCTGTGGTACCGGCGAGGTCACAAGCATGCATGATCTGTCTCCGCCACGCCAGCCTGCAAGGGCCGCCTCCATCCTACATAGCACCAACCACCGTGGGAGGTCACATCTTGTTCCTGCACCATGCAAAGGGTGTCGCCGACTTTGTTTCTACAACTAAGCTGTAAGCTGGCTAAATACTGAGGTAGAGGAGAGAGGAGAGGAGAGAAGAGAAGCGGGATATAAGGTTACAACCATCTTTGACACAAGAACCAAGAAACTCTATGAGAGAGATAAGTGGACTATGTATTAATAATAAAAAGCTAACAACTATATGAGTGGGCTGAGAGAAGGCTGCAAAGATACCTTACATCCTGCAGCCGGCTATATTATTAGCCTTGCTCTCATCCCTATCAACACACGCATGCAAATCTACCCCTATGAGCATCTTCGAAGATTGGGTTGGCAAATCCTCGAGATTGACGATACAAATGTCTCGCTGTCGATGAGAACATCGCCTACCACTAAAAGCACAACGTCGTTAAATCCTAGAAAATTCGCTCCTTTAGGTAGTCGTTGAGCTCGGGACCTGAGCTATTTTGTGGCATTTACAATTTCCTAGATTAGCATAGGCTAGTGATAGGATTTGCTCTAGATTGCGAAACTTTTGGTTGGTTATGGAGAGCACACTAGATAAATCCTAGGTTGTGTATCATCATGTTAGTTAGTTCATTTATCTCCAACTCTGTCTCTACAACTAAAAAATACGAAAGGAAGACTCTACCCGGCAGGACGACGTGCGTCGCCCCGCTTCACTCTGCCCGGCCATGGTGAAGCCTTTCCTTAATTAGTTTTCTCCGGTCATGTAAGGGGGTCAGGCGATAAACACTTGTCTGACTTTTTTTAGAAGGAAATTATCGGTGCAGAAAGTGACCAACTAGTGAATATTTATAGTTTTGTTGTACGTTGTGATCGGAGGTGGCCTAGCACTCAATGACATAGGATTTATACTGGTTCAGGCAACGTGCCCTATGTCCAGTCGGGGTCGGTCAGTGACTTTATTCCTGAGCCCAGGTGCTCGAAGTTTGCAGTGGGGTTACAAACAAGAAGGAGAAGGATGGGGTGTACAAGAGGTTTGGTCGGCTCCGGTCGGAAGGATCGAGAGTGACAGGAACTTCGCTATGAGCTAAGTGTTCAAGCGGGTGCTTAAGGTCCGAACCTAGCGGTTCTGTGGTTGTGAGCTAGTGAACTTAGGAACTCTGATTAACTCGAATCGGTCTCTCTTGTTGGAGGAAGCGCACCCCCTTTTATAGATGAAGGGGACGGCTTTACAAGTGAGAGGGAAAGGGTGCATATGTTACCGAGCCTTGTTGCCCATGCCTACCGAGCCTTGTTGCCCACGCCGGTGGGTACAAGATAATGGTAGGCGCCTACAACACTGTTGATGTCACTGTAGAATGCCAGATGCATGTGGAAGGTCGTGTTGGCTTCTTTAGGGACGGTAGTCGTCAGTTCCTGCAAATCCTGTTTGATGCCTAGAGGGCATGTGAGGAGTCTCACCACGTTCACCTGGTACGGTAAATCTCGGTGCCCATAACGCTATCGATGTCCAGAGGCATGTGGGGGGGGGGGTTACCGTATGTGAGTTTTTAGCGGCGCCTACAACACTGTAGAGGGAGATGTCAGTGCCTACAATACTGTTTGTGTCAGGGTAGCTGTATAGTACTGTTCCGTGTAGGGTATGGTTCCTAGTATAGTGGTTTTGATCTGTGAGCCTTGCCTTGCTTTTCTCCGCACGTCTCCTGGTTCCTACCAAGTGGGCGTCCCTGGTTGGATGGCTCCAGTCGGCTCTGAGTGCGCCGGTCGGAGAAGAGTGGTGAGCAGGGTTCCTTCGAGCCCCGGTCGGAGGGACGCGGGGTCAGGGGTCAGAAGTAGCGCTTTGGGCCAAACCTTTCGATTGGAGAGGGCGTCTGGAGACAACTGGAGGCCGAAGCGAGTGCTCCGATCGGAGTGGTGGGCTGAAGGGGTCGACGAGTGGGCGCCGCTCCTTTTGGTCCAGACCTTCTGGTCGGCGACTGGGCCATCCTTCCGACCTATTGTATTTAGACTCTTGGGCCGAGCCTTGGCGCGGAAGCCAGTCCTCGAGGGACCCCGGGTTTATGAACCCGACAGGAGCCCCCGAGCCCCCAAGCGATTTGGGTAGAATCATTCAGGGGATTTTTGTCTTACCGACGGGTGCGCGCGAGCGCACCCGCGGGTGTAGCCCCCGAGCCCCTGGGCGGTTCGAGCGGAACCGTCTAGGGGGTTTTTGTGTCATCAGGGGAGGTTTTCTGTTTTGTCGGTGGGTGCGCTCGCGCGCACCCGCAGGTGTAGCCCCTGAGCCCCCGGGCGGTTCAGGCAGAACCATCTGGGGGGTGCTATTTTACCGGGCGTGTGTGCGTGTTTTTAGTCTGAGACGGAATTTTGTCGCCCGAGGCGTCATTGTGCAGCCGAGGCGTTTTTAGGCGCGAAGATGAGACAGAACTTACTGATCCTGGTGTCGATGCGCGCCGTGGATCGGGCGAGGAAGTTAGTCTGAGCATGAGAGAGCTCACTGATCCTAGCATTGATGCGCGCCATGGGATCGGGTGAGGGAGTTAGTTTGGACGTGAGAGAGCTCACTGATCTAGACGTCGATGCGCGCCATGGGATCGGGTGAGGGAGTTAGTTCGGTCGTGAGAGAGCTCACTGATCCTAGCGTCGATGCGCACCGTGGGATCGGGTGAGGGAGTTAGTTTGGTCATGAGAGAGCTCACTGATCCTAGCATCGATGAGCGCCGTGGGATCGGGTGAGGGAGTTAGTTTGGACAAACCCTGGCATCGGTGCGTGCCGTGGTTTCTAAATAGTTAGTTTAGGGGTCGGACAAGACTGAGACCGTGGGTCCTGGCGTCAGTGCGCGCCGTGGGACCGAGCGGGTCGGAGTCATGGATCCCGGCCTCGGTGTAGCCTGGGTGGCCGAGGTAGTTAGTTTTCACGCGAGTTCAGAGTCACGGTCCCTGGATTTTTGGAGCGCAGTCGGAAGTGAAGCCGTTACGCGAGTTCGGAGTCGCGGTCCGTGGATTTTTGGAGCGCAGTCAGAAGTGAATCCGTTACATGAGTTCGGAGTCACGGTCCCTGGATTTTTGGAGCGCAGTCGGAAGTGAAGCTGTTACGCGAGTTCGGAGTCACGGTCCCTAGATTTTTGGAGCGCAGTCGGAAGTGAAGCCGTTTGTCTTGAGCCCTCGAGCCCTGTCGGGCCTTCGTGGGAGTCGATGTGAGTTGTGTGCGTTACCCCATCCTCGGTTCCTCACAACCGGAGGGGCTAAGTTTCGTCGCTTGTCCCGATCGCTCGGGCTCGAAGACTAGCTCAGTGAGTTTGCTAACGGGTGTGATCGAGCGGAATTCGGGTCCGTCATTCATGACGGGGTCGGCATAGCCCTCTTGTGACATTCCATTACTCCTTTACCTACAATCCGGCAGATGCCTAGGTCGTTCCGGAGACCGACCCGAGTGGCCTAACGGCCTCCCCTCAATGGAGATTCTATGGGCCTAGCGAGAGGTTTAGGATCGAACGGGGTTCATCTACGGTTTTCTCCCCTGGCTCTATTGTTTGCTCATGTCAAATGAGGCAACCACCGCTTCGTGACGCAACACGGAGCGTTGTGATGCATTTCGCTGCACGTGCGATGCTTAGTTCCCGAGCCCTCGGGCAGTTCAGGGCCCGAATCGTCTAGGAGGCACGGGCGTATGGAATGAGATGTGCGTATGGATGTATGAAATGATTTATAAAGAAATAGAGGGTTTCAATACTGCTCACCTTGATGGCTTAAGTGATGGGGTTCGGAAAGCTTCAGTCGGAAATGTCCAACTGGGACCTGCGCTTGTCAATCGTGGGTGAGCCCTTGTGTGAATAGTTTTTGTATTTAATGAACACATGCTCACCTTGATGACCTGAGTGATGGGGTTCAGAGAGCTTCAGTCAGAAATGTCTGACCGGGACCCATGCTCGTCGTTCATGATAGAGTTGGCATGGCCTACATGGGGCGCCCCTTCGTTTCCTTACCTGTCTCTTGGTGTCTATCCTGAGTGATTTGATCGACTTAGGGGGTCGGATGGTTTCTTTGACGGAGATTTTGTTTTTGGTCTCCCTAGGTCTATCCTAGGGAAGTGGGGAGCCGCCTGCATGCGGTGGCGCTTCGGTTCCTGTGCCCATCATGTGGTAGTGGTTGATCGTGTGGTAGTGGTAGGCCATGGCCAGGCCACGTCCCTTCTGATCTGGAGCCGTTCCATCGGGTAGAGCATGTCTCATCAGTCAGGGCACGTCTTATCTGCATTAAATGGAAAATAGAGAGGTTTTCTTGCTCCGCCATTCTGCCTTCCCCGATCGGTGCGTCCTTCCCTAACTGTTGTTTCCTTTTCCTTAAGTAGGAGAAGTGAGAGGGTTTTCATCCCGTTCTTTTGCCTGTTCCTCCTCTGCCGCCGCCTTCCCTTTTCCTTCTTGCCGTGAGCGTTTCTGAGAGCCACGATGGTTTCTAGGAAAGAAAGGGGAGAGAGCGAGGGAGGAGAGAAGAAACTCACCGATCCTTTTGCGATCTGGAGCAAAAATGTTGGACTGGAGGTCGTCCAATGTGAGGAAGTCAGTGCTGGGGGCCTTCGTCAAGAAGGGGTTTTTGCCGCCGCAAGAGGTGGTGCACTGGAGGGTCCCTAGGGGGGAGGAGTTCCCGCAACCTCGTCCCGATGAGGTGGTTTCTTTCCTTACCTTCCATGAGCGCGGATTAGGATACCCTACGCACTAGTTCCTGCGCAGGCTTCTTAACGAGTGGGGTCTGGAGCTACAGCACCTTAATTCGATGGGGGTGCTGCACATTGCTGGCTTTGTCACCATCTACGAGGCTTTCCTCGGGATGGAGCCGAACGTGGATTTCTTCTAGCGGCTGTTCTCCGAGAGGACCCTGACGGCGGGGAGTTTGGCCGAGACCGCGCTGGTGGGAGGTTTCACCTTGTAGAGGAAGCCAAGCATGGGAGATTCGTACCCTACGTACTCCCCCTGTGACTCCAACCGGGGGTGGCATAGGGAGTGATTTTATATCAGGAATCCGGTGGAGGCGCCATTTCCGGCATTCACCGGTGGGAGGCCGAAGAAGCAGAAAAGTTGGTCGTGGGGTTGCGCCCGCACGGAGAGGCATAAGGTGGAGGTCAACGAGGGGGAGCTGCAGAAGCTCATAAGGTGCGGCCTTGATGGGGTGCGAGTGTTCCACACCCTCTTCCACCGCCGGGTTGCGCCGTTGGCGGAGAGGACACAACCGATGTGGATGTACGGTGGCCGGTCGGACCTGGACCATGCGTCGCCGGAGGACCTACCAGACAATGAGGTCTGGAGTCGCCTTGGCCGGGTGCTGCAGCTAAGGCCCAAGGATACGGTTGTGGGGAAACCCATACCGTTTAATGCCTCGGTCGTGTCCACCATGGTATGATCCCTTATTTTGTTCGTGTTTCTTCCTCTGCTTTTCTTGTTTCTTGATCCTAGGCCATCCGTTCCATACGAGCTTGAGAGGTACAAGTCCCGGCCGCACCTTCCTAAGGTACCGGAGGGCAGGGCCCGGCAGGCCACCCAAAAGGAGGTGGCAGACGCCTAGAAGAAGAAGAGAACCAGGGAGGTTCAGCAGAAGCAGGAGAATGAGAAAGAGGTCGCCCGACGCATGAGGGCTGGGGAACGTAGGAGTGATGTCGAGTCAGAACTTGCGTCGGATGATCCTATGGATTTGGACGACATGGTCTTCTCCGATGAGGAGGAGAGTCGGGAGGTCGTTGTGACCTCAGCAGAGCGTCGCGACCCTGCGGCAACGTCCACTGGTGAGGACCAGGAGGCCACGCGGTGTGTGGAGGTTCCTGCGTCGAGGAAGCGTGTGGTGAGCACGGACGTCGTCGGTGGACGGGCGGCGAAGCGGACGTGGTCAACGCACCCCTTGGTGGTGTCGCCGGTCCTGTCGTCGCTCGTGGTGGATGCGGCTGAGCAAGCCATGCGGCCTGAGGAGCGGACTGGTGCTTGTGCGGCGATGGGACCAGTGCCAACATCTGACTCGTAGCCGGAGGAGGCCCTACCTACCATGGGTGCGGTCGAGCAATCTGGGCGGTCTGAGGGCCAGACTGGCGCCCGAGCGATGCGTGACTTGCAGTTGGAGGACGCTCCTCCCGTTGCTCCAGTCAATGAGTCCCGAGCTAGAGGTCGTAGTGACCCGTAGGCCGGGCAGGAGCTGGTCAGGATGACTCCGCCCCCGTCTGAAGCGAGGGGCATGGGTCACAGCCTAGGAGCGGCCCTCGTCCCATAGGTCCATTGTCATCGGGGCTTGCCTTCAGGGTCATGCCGCTAACCTCCTGGTATGTTTCCCTTTGTTGCTCTTCGATCTTTTGCTGGTCGAGTCTTTTTGGAGCGTGACTCACCTGTCATTTCCATCAGGGGCCGGGGGATGCCGGGGTTGAGCATCGTCCCGACCCCCATGCAGGAGACTTGGAGGCCTACCCTATAGCGTGTTGCGGTGAGCGAAGGGGGCAGCAGGGTGGCGGCGGCAAACCCTTCCCTCCCGGGGGTGGTGCCCCCTGGGGCGGCTGCTGATAAGGCGGCAGTGGCGGCATCGGTGTTGGCGGCGATCTTGGTGCCGATGGCAGGGGTTGCATCGGAGGTAACTCTCGTGGTCCCTCCTCCACCGATGGCGGTGGAAGAGACAAGGGAGGGCAAGCTCCCTATCTTGCCGGGTGGAGGGTCGCACAGCTTATCCTTGCCGTTGGACCCGAAGGCGCCGGAGGGAAGTGCGGTCGGGATGGAGTTGAAATGCCTAGCGACGTTCCACGCGAATGAGGTGGTGAACATCCCATCTGACGACAAGGCGGATATCATGGCGGAGCCACCCGTGTCGTTGCGTGAGCCGGCGGGGTCGCCATAGGAGCTGGCGGTGGTCCATTCAGAGGCTAGGCCCTCCGACAGTTTGCCAGAGGGTGACCTAGAGTGGCCCTGCCCTGAGGACCCATCGAAGGCATGGTTCGTCCTCCGGGATTCCTGGGAGCATCAGCTCTGGGACATTTTGGGGGGGGGCAAGGGCATGCCGCGGTGTTCAAACTCAATAAGCTGTCCGCAAAGCTTGAAAGCGCCTAGAAGCAGGCTCAGTTCGCTCGGCAGTTGGTTGAGGTCGACCTGCAGCTCGCCGCGGAGGTGAGTTTCTGGTACTTGTCCTTGCCCTTTGAATCTTGTGTCGGTTGTCTTTAGCATGCTTGTTTTTTTGTAGAATCTGAAGAAGATGTCATCCCGCAAGTCTTACTTCCTCCGGACAGAACACCCCCGGATGGCCAAGCTCGAGCGTTGGGTAGGGTCCGCTTGCCATGAGTCCTAGGACCGGGCGGCCGAGCTTGCCATGGCGCGGGCAGAGGGGCAGTGTGCAGCGAAGCGGGCGACTACCGCCGAGCAAGGGCTCGAGGCGATGAAAGTCCACCAGGCAGAGACTGAGGCGGGGTTACAGGCATCCCTGGCGAGCACCGAGGCGGCGCTTCAAGAGGCCTTGGTAGCCCTTGAGCCGGAGCGGGCTGCCCTAGAGTCAGCATGGATGGCCCTGGAGGCGGAGCGGAGGGCCTGATCGGAGGCGGACCAAGAGGTGCTCGCGCTCCGAGGCCGGGTGATGGGGACGGAGGAGGTGAACACCTGGCTGTGCGTGTAGGCAACTCGATAGGCGTAGGAATTCTCTGCCCTTGAGAACTCTCACGCTGGTACGTACCCTTTCTTTTTTTGTTGCGTTGGTTTCTTTCTTCAACCTGTTCCTGAGCTTGTCGCCCCTCCTTCAGAGCTAGATGGAAAGGTGAAGACCCTAGAGCAGGACCTAGAGATGACCAAGGCGACCCTCAGCCGGAATGCAGAGGAGCTGGCCAAGTCCCATGAAGAGCGACATGCTCTTGAGGGGGACCTTGACCAGATCCGCAACGTTGCCCAGCACGTCGTCTCAGAAGTCTTCGGGTCGGTGCCAAGCACTAGCGCGCCTGTTGTCCAGCTGGCGGAGGTCCTGAACGCGGTCAAGGACCTTGTCAGGAGGAGGCTATTTTATAGAGCATCGGGAGTGCTGACCTCGGTGGCGACGCACCACCCGAATCTAGACTTCGCCACTATCTGCAGCGGGTATGCTGAAGGCCTGAGCATGGGGGACATCCAATCGATCGGGGAGAGCTTGCTGCCGCACGTGCGGTCAGTGTCAGAGCAAGTCTATGCCGAGTGGGTGATGGATGTTCGCCATGAAGACATGGCCTGAAGCATGCGTGGGGAGGATGCTTCCGAGCCTACAGATAGCACGGAGCCTGGTTCGGGGGGGAACGTCGCCTTGGCTCCGATCGAGCCGAACATCGTGCCACCGGGGAGTGAGCAACCTGCGTCTTCGTCGGTCATCCCACCAGCAGATGCGGCCGGGCTGATTCAATAGCTTGTAGGATATAAGTAGTTTAGTGAAGGTAGAAGTTTAAGTTTGTGGGGGAGCCCCCGTATAAATATTACTGTGTGCTTAATGACTACCGTCGGTTTTGTTTTCTGTGATGGAATTGCTCTGTTCGGGGGAGCTTGTTCCCTTTCGTTCCTTAGTTTTTCCTTAGCATAATTTTGTTTTTTATTCTTTCTTTCTCGTACCTACCCATTTGTCCCATAGGCCATGACCTTGGGAGCCCGGGGCGTGGCCCACGAGGCTCAGCTGCTCGTAACCATAGGGAAAGGCGGGGTGTGATAGGTTGGTATGTTTTTAAAGCAAAGCTACGTAAAGAAAAACTAAGGAACAAACTATCCCGTTAGTTGGGTAGGAAGGAATTTCACCATAGAAAACAAAACAGGGAGGTAGTCATTAAGCATAATGATAGTAGTGTACTCTAGTGGAGCCCCCGAGCGCCCTAGGCCGAAAAGTGTTCGGGTCGAGGTGCTTTTGCAGGAGCATATACTAAGTAAACAATGGTAAGATTGAAGCTTAGGAAAAATGACATAGCTGTTCCAGTAGTTCGGAGAGATGAGCGTCATTGTCATCCTTCGGTCGGTACGCGTCCTAGCCCGCTACGTCCCCTTTCTTGGTTGCTGCTTCCTTGCCTTTTCTTCCTTTGGCCTGCTGGCCTGCCGTAGAAGGTGCTTGACGAGCTGGTAGTCCTTGTAGAGGTGGTTTATGGGGTAGTCGTGGTTGGTGCATGGGCTCCCCATGAGATCATGGAAGTGGCTCGGAGGGTCTTGCTGGCGCTACGTGCCCGCGTGATCGGCCACGGTGATCGACGTGAAGTTGGCCGGTCAACGGCGATCCTTTCTGTTCTTTTTCCCCTCTGCGTGGAGGGGCCCTCGTCTTGACCCTAGCGCTTGGCCTTACCTTTGCCACGGCCTCCGTTGAAGCACGGTGGGAACGATGATTGCTAGAGGTGTTGGACGGAGGTCCGTGGTCTCGGGCCATTAGGGCTAGGACTCCGGTTGCTGCTGCGTGTGTCTCGGTTCGGTCTGAACCGCATGAATACAGGCGGTCGGTGCGGAGCGGTCGCTGAGTCAAGACGAGGTGCCAGTGCAGCCTCCTGTGCCGCACTCGGTGATTGTAGCGGCGATCGGGTGGAGCGACCCGTCTGCCGTGTTCTCGTTCCCCTAGCGGAGAGCGAGGATGCGTGTCGGCATCACGATATGGAGCACTCCACTTGTTGAATGGTGGCGGTCTCCACTAGTGCCCGAAGGTTCTAGTGGATCGCTTGTTCATGAGGGTCGTTCGGCTCGGACAGGCCACACAGAAGCATTGCCGCGGCGGCGATGTTCTGGTTCGCTCGAGCGAAGTGCAGGGGATTGGTCCCCCTATCCGTGGCGTTGCGCTGGACCTAACAGGCGCGACCCCAGGTGCCGCTCACTGGTCTTTGCGCACGGGGCGTAGTGTGGTGCGCAGAGTGCGCGGGCGTAGCCGGTGGCTGGTGCGGCTAACGTTGTCGTAGTCCTTCCTCGTACTCAGGTGTGAGCTTGGTGGTCCCCGCATGAGGGCTCGGAGAGGTGTGAGTCCATGAGGACTCCGCTTCCACCGGTGAGTGTCCCAGAGGGTCTGCTATGGCGCACTCCCAGGACGGACGGTGGCTAGGTGCCATGTCGCTGATGCTGAAGCCGTCACTCCCGACATCGTCATCCATGATGTCGAGGAAACAGGTGGGAGCATAGCTCGTCATCCCCACGAACTCAGACGTGAGAGGGTGCGGCGCCGACATCTTTTGGAGCCCCTGGGCGTATGCGTCCGCGGAAGACGCAAGGCCGTAGGGGAACCGATCGTACGACGGTTGCATTGGGGACAACGGGGTTCCATCGGGCAATCGGCGGAAGATAGAAAATAGTAAGTAAATAACAGCGTGTATATTACTCACAACGGGGTTTGAGCAGAGAGTTTGCTCGGAATGAAGCGCAGATGCCGCGTCATCGAAGTCGCGCGTCCTAGAGTCGATGGAGGACGTCCCTCCGACGGGTGCCGAGTCGCGAGCCTTCTCTTGGAGGTGTAGTACGCCGAGTCGGTCGGCGACGAAGTCCAGGCTTCCAAAGAGGAAGGCCTGGGATGGCTCGAAGACGGGTGGAACCCGCATCCCAGTGGGTGAGAGTGCGGGAAACTCCAGCGAGCCGAAGCGAATCATAACGCCCGAGCCCGCCACAGCGGGGGTGGCAGAAAAATGGGCCATCCGATGACCAAAAAGTGTTGAACGGACAACGTCTTCCCCACGGACGGCGCCAACTGTCGGTGCAGAAAGTGACCAACTAGTGAATATTTGTTGTTTTGCTGTATGTTGTGATCGGAGGTGGCCTAGCACTCAATGACAGAGGATTTATACTGGTTCAGGCAACGTGCCCTACGTCCAGTCGGGGTTGGTCAGTGACTTTATTCCTGAGCCCAGGTGCTCAAAGTTTGCAGTGGGGTTACAAACGAGAAGGAGAAGGATGGGGTGTACAAGAGGTCCGGTCGGAAGGGCCGAGAGTGACAGGAACTTTGCTATGAGCTAAGTGTTCAAGCAGGTGCTTGAGGTCCGAACCTGGCGGTTCTGTGGTTGTGAGCTAGTGAACTTAGGAACTCTGATTAACTCGAATCGGTCTCTCTTGTTGGAGGAAGCACACCCCCTTTTATAGATGAAGGGGATGGCTTTACAAGTGAGAGGGAAAGGGTGCATATGTTACCGAGCCTTGTTGCTCACGCCGACCGAGCCTTGTTGCCTACGTCGGCGGGTACAAGATAATGGTAGGCACCTACAACACTGTTGATGTCACTGTGGAATGCCAGATGCATGTGGGAGGTCGTGCTGCCTTCTTTAGGGATGGTAGTCGTCGGTTCCTGCAAATCCTGTTTGATGCCTAGAGGGCATGTGAGGAGTCTCACCACGTTCACCTGGTACGGTAAATCCCGGTGCCCATAACGCTATCGATGCCCAGAGGCATGTGGGGGGGGGGGGGTTGTGGGGGTATTAACCCCTATACCCTTACGGCTAAGCTTGGGCTGGCCCGGATCGATGGGTTCGGTCCACCCGAAAGATGACGTGCGGCCCAGTTAACCTGATCGGAGTCCCGCACAAGGAATCAAGACGGATTTGGTGACCAAGCAGGATCCTGGTCGGTTAGAATAGGTATCCTTATCCGGCCACATATGGCAATTGTAACTGACTAGGATGAGTTTCTAGATCTGTAACCCTGCCCCCTAGACTATATAAGGCGGGCAGGGGACCCCTCTAAAAAACATCTCTCATTGACATACAGCAATACAAATCAGACGCAGGACGTAGGTATTACGCCTTCTTGGCGGCCGAACCTGGATAAAACCTCGTGTCTGTCTCGCGTCACCGTCTTGTTTGGGGCTTGCGCATCTGTCTGCCGATAATCTACTACCTTGGGCATACCCCTAGGTAGACTGCCGACCATATTTCATCGACAGGGGTCTTACTGTATGGGAGTTTTTAGCGGTGCCTACAATACTGTAGAGGGAGATGTCGGCACCGACAATACTGTTTGTGTCAGGGTAGCTATAGAGTACTGTTCCGTGCAGGGTATGGTCCCTGGTACAGTGGTTTTGATCTATGAGCCTTGCCTTGCTTTTCTCCTCACGTCTCCTGGTTCCTACCGAGCGGGCGTCCCCGGTCGGATGGCTCTAGTCGGCTCTGAGTGCGCCGGTCGGAGAAGAGCGGTGAGCAGGGTTCCTTCGAGCCCCGGTCAGAGGGGCGCAGGGTCAGGGGTCGGAAGTAGCGCTTTGGGCCAGGCCTTCCGATCGGAGAGGGCGTCCGGAGACGACGGGAGGCCGAAGCGAGTGCTCCGATCGGAGTGGTGGGCTGAAGGAGTCGACGAGCGGGCACCGCTCCTTTTGGTCTAGACCTTCTGGTCGGCGACTAGGCCGTCCTTCTGGCCTGTTGTATTTAGACTCTTGGGCCGAGCCTTGGCGCGGAAGCCGGTCCTCGATGGACCCCGGGTTTATGAACCCGACAGAAATGCTATAGCGATAGAATGTTAATCAGGTCATGAAATACTCCCTCCATCCTAGTATAGTATATAAGACGTAACCACCTCTGGTTCAAAGACCAAGAAACATATTTAATTCTCTCTCAACACTAGTACTATTGCATCAATATACGTGCGTATAGAGATAGGACGCCTTATATCATGGAACTTGAATAAAAAGTGATTACACCTTATATAATAGGACGGAGGAAGTAATTAAGGAAACCACAAATCTTGGAAAAAAAAGGCCCGACATCACGAAGGCTACCGATCCCGCCTCCCCGGGCCATTTTCTTTTTCCCTCGTCTCCCACGGATGCCTTGTTTGGATCTTGTCGGATTTACCTCAATCCATATGTGTTGGAGTGGATTGATGTGTAATTTAGTTCAAGTTCCACCACCATTTATATGATTATTAAAAAACTTATGCAAGGCTCTAAACCTCTCTCTTTTTAGAAAGAGATATGAAGTAGAACTGCATATTTTTACACTGAGAAGAAGAAATAGTTTACGGTTTACACAGTTTACACACAACGCACTCACGCTTGAGCATGACGATGTAAACATATTATTATATGTGAGTTTATTGTACGGCTATATTGGAGGGCCCAATGCATGCAAAAACCACGCGTAGTAACGGTTTCACATGTCCGGCTGTCCCCCTACCTTATACGAGAAGATGATCTATCTAGACAATATCAAACGTGACATGCTGCGGGAGTACCGTACTGATGGTGGTTCTAGCAATTTGTTTAGCTTCCTCGACGGGTGGTTCACCGCCTCCATATCGCCGGTAATTATATGGTGGATATTGACCAATTTCTACTCTAAGAACCTCCAGTGCATCCGCATTTTCAATGATATGGAGAAGAAATTCGAGTTGCCCTCTTGTTGCTTTGAATCCTGAGATCCATACGTTCTTCAAATGATTATATTTGCATTTACATTGCCCAAGGTCTTTTCGGCTTGGACCCCCTTGTGCAAACCATAGATTGAAGCCAGCATACTGCAAAAAGAGTAAATCATGAACAAATTAAGACAAGAAGATGGAGATGGGTGCATATAGATAGACTTGGTGAAATTTTAGCTATATACATAATATAATCACTATTTTTTTTAAAAATTTTGAGGAGTGCATTTGAACCCCTAGTTATATATGGAACAGCTTCGCCCCCTAGCTGGGTATCAGTAGTAATAATAAGAGGACGAATAATACGTAACACTTGAATGAATTGAAAAATTACGAAACATTGAAAAATATATATAATGTACTAACATGGATGGGACTTACATGGACCTCCAGCTTTTCAATAAACGGTGCGGCTCTCAGGAATGAAACCGATGAATAAAGAAGCTTGTCAACCTCGTCGTGGAAATATCGAATTAGCACCTGTAAATGCCGGAGTTTGGAAAACCTTTTTAACGGGCGATCCCACGACCATTGCTTCTGAGAGAGTGAGAATTGAAACACAGAAAATTAATTAATCGTTTGAAGCTAGGTTATTACATTATTATTGATTGTGAATTGAAACCACCACATCCACATGTTGGCAAGCGCCGAGAGCACACCCGAAACATGATCCGTATTATTTTCCAATCCAATCAATCAAAAAGGAAACAACGGCATGTATTTATATATATACAGACATCTCATGATCGGTTTCTGGGTCCTGGCCTGGGAACAGGAACCAACGACCACCGTTTCGGATACAGTACAGCAGGGGTCGTATGTATTGCATTCTGCTACGGTCGCGCCACCTTGCCCGACTCGACTCGCCCGCTGGGGCGGAAGCGTGGACAGAGGACCATGGATTGCGGGGCCCGAATTTTTTACTTTTTAGCTCTTTTTTTTTAAAGTTTCTCATAAATAGATTCCTGGAGGAAAGATTTTAGAATCTGGACCCTTAGCTTGGCGCCGAGATAATACGTCTCGGCGCCAGCGTCCCTGGCGCCGAGCTCCTGCGCTCAAAGCGAACGTGGAAGGTGACATGGCAGGAAGCTCGGCGCCAGCCACCCTGACAGCGAGCCTTTATTTTAACCCCGCCCCAACCTTCCTGCCCGAGCGTTCTTTCTCTTTTTCTCCTCCCTCTCGGATTTTTTCTCTCCCCACTTCACCCTACCTCACGAATCCACATATTGGACCTTGGAAACTTTGATTTGATCCGTAGATCTTCGAGAGCAAGGTATCCTCGCTCCCCTCCTAGTTTTTTTTCGCATCGATTCGGTATATATTAGTCGGATTTTTGAACTTAAGAATCGTCATTACTTAGAGTTTCATTCTGTCCCTCAATATATGTATTATACAACCGTAGGATGATGCCAAGGCGTGGAAAAGCTAGTAACCTAGGCGCATGTAGTTATGTTATGGGTTCATTGTTGTGCATCAAATGGGAAACCCTAGGTTTAGGGTTTAATGTTAATTGCTTTCGGTTCTTAGAACGAAATTGGTTATATCGTAGTTATGGTTCGCATTGACATTTATTTGTGATGTTTTGATTTTTGTTTGTTAAATTACATCCGTTTTGTTAGATGAAAGAAATGTTTCGGGAGGAGTTTTGGCGAAAATGGGGTCGTCCTCGAGAATTATACCCCGACGCGTCTAGCAAAGGTGCCCCCGTCCCTCCTGACCTCCCTGTCCCTAATTGTGACTATGGTTTCCCGGCCCATGTTTTTCAATTGAAATATCCGGACACAGCGGCGCGTTGCTTCTACACATGCAGTCGTTTTAATGTAAGAAATTGTTTCCACTATCTTTTTTTATTTGTGTAAGTATGCTACTAATATTTTATTGGAATCTCGTTGTGTAGGACCATGAGAGGTGCTTTTTCTTTCAGTGGATCAACGGTGCAGACAAGTTTGATCCTAGGTATCTCCTTTTCGACGATTGGTTTAGAGGGAGACATCCACGTGAGCACTTCAAGCGGTGGGTTCCACCCCCCTAACCCTCCACCAATGACGGCTAAGGAGAAGCACCTAGCCGCAGTTAGACGACTCGAGGAACCTTCTCTGTGCGATTGTGGAGATCGAGCTATGATAAACCCTGAGAATACGTTGGAGTTTGTGTGTCCAAACAAGCATGAAGTAAGTGCAAAGTGTATGTGTTGAAATGTTGAGCTATTCTAGAGGAATTTGGATGGTTTGGAGGAATTCTGGAGGAATTTGTGAGAGGAAAACACTGTTCCGGATGAAAAAAAGAAGCGGATCAAGCCGGGTTTAAGGGCACGCGAACGGGACCATATGTGTTCATGTACTAATGTCTACTTATTTAGGTGTTTTCAGTGGCAAAGTGTAGTTTCAAGGAGTGGTTGTATGGTTCTAAGAACCAATGGCCGGAAGAACCGCGAAAGGTGAAGGAAAATAAGAAAGAAAGGGTAATTTACAAAGCACCTCCTGTCATGTGCGAATGTGGTGTTAAATCCAACTATGGCCTAGTCCCTTCGGAGCTTGGAATAGGCCATTATTGCGGCCATATGGTTGAGTACGATGAGGTTGGTTATTTTTTGTGGTAAACATGAAATCGTATTTTGTTTCTTTTGCTAAGACATATATGATATAATTTTTTGTTTGAACAGAGCACTAGGAAATGTAGGTGGGAATGTTATGATGGTCAAGCTAAGTTCTTGGATGAACTGAAGAAGAGGCAAGTAATTGCACGGAAGAGGGGATATGGACCTGACTACGTCAACCTATTCATTAAACATCATAAAGAAAAGATGCGTAAGTTTGCTAGACAACGCGGTATTTATAACCCGATCCATGTTGGGCTTAACAAATGGGGATTGGAGAGACGGATGACGTTAGAGGAGGAGAGGGCAAGGAATGAGGCAAGGGAGGAGACAAGAGTATAGATGCAGGTCTTGAACGAGCATGTTGTTGCATTATGTGCCAGTGAGTGCTTGAAATCCTTTTATTTCATTGCCTGATTTTAAATGTAATATAATCGCGTTGCTAACTGATTGCATTTTATACATGAAGGGATTGGTTGCAGCGAGGAACATGCCATAGAGGTGGCTCGTGCAAGGTATGAGGAGAAGAAGTTAGATGAGCATAGATCGTGAGTTGGTCGCACCATTCAATCACCGATTGTGTTGTCTGATGAGGGGGACGAGGATGAGGATGACACTGGTAGACTGAGTGAGCTCATTGCTCTAGCAGAGGTGGGATTGCAAGCACAGAAGACTAAGGATGATACTGGTGGACTAAGCGAGCTCATCGCTCTAGCAGAGGTGGGGTTGCAGGCGGAGGGGGCTGAGGAAGATAGTGGCAGATTGAGCGAGCTCATCGTTCTAGCATAGGCGGGCTTATAGGCGGAGGAGGATGATGAATCATTCTTCACTCAGGCCGCAGTGGCCACAGATAAAGCGGAGGCTGCTTACTACATGTGATAGGCATATCAGAGCAACACAAGTGAGCCTAGCCACAACAACAGGGTTATGGTAGAGGACTGATACTCGGATGATGAGTTGCTTACTCAGTATGTTTCAGACTGAGGATTTGAAAGTGCATTTGCCCCCTATGTCTACTGTCAGCACGTACTTCTACTATTATTATGTTGTTTAATGTGGCATAGTATTGAACTTTTCATTATGTGGTTGTTTTCATTATTTATGGTCTTAATATTCCGCTTAATATTAGGACGTATTGAAATGTGAACACGTGCTGCAAATAAAACCTAATGACGTATGACATTATGTAATTCAACACACAAAACAAATGAAATGGCATATGAGAACATGTACCGAACTAGGGTACCGAGTTTCCTTTGACTAAACCTAAAATGCCTTAGGTAATTAAACCAAACAACAAACACATAGATGTGGCATATGAATAAGATAAAGTCGTCCTAGTAGTGTGGCCACATAGCAAATTGTGTTGCACCTTCTCCATAGTAGCCTCCCATTGTTGTTGGTGGTGGTGGCGGGGGTGACGGGGGAGGCCCCTTGTTCTTGTGGTTAGGGTAGGTGCAATATGGATCATTGCAGAGTGCCTTCTATGAACCAGCACCATTGTTGTTGTCGTCCTGTCCATCGTCCTTGTAACCGCTACTAACTTGTCTTTCTAGATCGAAGATACGATCCTGCAGGTAGTAGATGTACTCCACATGCGGATAAATAGGTCGAGGATCGACCCACCTAGAACCCATAGTTTTCTTCGGCCAAGGAAGACTACAATAAGTATGTCGTGTAAGTTATATAGAAGAGGAACATATTGAAGAAACAAATAGTAATAGCAATTTCCCATGCTCACGGGCATTTGAAGAAATAATGACCTCCATCTATTCCCTTGGTGGACATCTGCACTAGGCAGTCCTCACTATGCATGCATTTTGGCCTCTCTTCTTTTCTTTTATCGTATCCTCTCAGTGGTGCCTCTTTAGGGAAATCACTTTTGCTCTCAACTAGGAACCTCTCATAAAGAGCTTCCTGAAAGAAATCGGGACCAAGAGGACCCTCCCACCTAATGGTAGTTCCCTTCCCCTTTCCTCTCCCTCTGGATGACTCTCCAGACATTGGTACTGCAATGAAAGAAAATGTTGAGGAGTCTTCTTCTTCCTTGTTGTGTGTGTGAATGAGAGGGAGTGAGGGATTATTTATAGGTTGAGAGGAGGAATGGAGGCCTCTCAATGTGCCATGTCAGCGATCCGTGTGCCTCTTCACCTCAGCCCTTGGATCAAACAGTCATAAGATGGATGGTGGAGATATAGTGGAGTTGTGCTTCCTTGCATGCCAGTACTATGTCAGTGAAGTGATAAATCGTTGCTGTCCTTGTATCTGAAAAGTCTATTTTTATTGTCTGAAAAGCCTAGATTTGTTCACTATTGCTTGGTAACCATAGATTCATCTACAAAGCGTATGTACGATACGTTTGGATTATACCCGTTCTAATAAATTTACATTTAATCATCCATAGTTACAAAAAATTCGCAGTTCTAAAAAATTCACAAGAGTTTCCCTTGTTTTAGGAGCATCCACAGTTACAAACAGAGACATCATTATATATTCTAAACATTTAATCATCCAAGGAACAAAATGCAACCACAACGAACATCAGAACCAACATAATGTCCTGCACAGTCCAAATAGTCCACAATGTCTATACAGTCCCAAATAGTTATAGAAAAGTAAATACAAAATCCATAATAGTGCATACTAACAACTACCACGACCCTCACTGTCTCCTACTCTTGTCCTTACCCTTGTGACTGAGAGCGCTCATACCTGGAGTGTAAGGGTCACGCGAACGACGTCGCCTAGTGCCTGGAGGCGGTGTAGGATGAGTCGAGGGAGCGTCATGGAGCTAAGAGGGGCCAAGCTCCTCGTGCCTCTTGTCCACATCATCATCATCGTTGTCTTCCTCGTCCTTGTCCTCATCCCCTGTAGCTACATGGCTAGAGGAACCCAAGCCTCCTCTGCCCGCAGAAGGAACATGCACGTCTTGCATCGTGTCTGTCCTGCAACCACAACGACTAGCCGCACGATGTAGCTGACATGACAACCTCTGTTGTACAAAATTATGTTAACTGAAAGAATCTAACGTATTAATGATATGTTTGAAAGAATATTTTTAATCTTACATCTAGGAAGCTAAGCATGTAGTCGTCCCTGACTCTCGGCCGAATGCGCTCAATCTCTTCAACTGAGCATTTGAGTGTATTGTCCTATAACAAAGTTCTCAGTAATAATACTTCTAAACAGATAGCAATAGGTTTTGTTTTCTTTTGTACAAGAATCTAACGTATTATAAGGGTGATATGGCTCGAAGGTGGCACTAATTAAAATAGATAACTCCTAATGTCAATCCAAGAACGCCTAATGAATTGTTATGCAACTTAACATAGAAAAACAAGGCAATTGGCTTACCACTCTGTCCAAGATCGGTCCTACCTCCACCTGCCTTCCTGCACGAGTCGATTGGTCGTATGCCATGTCTTCATCGTCGAAGGACTCGATGTCGACGTAGTCATCTTCTGTCCACTGTACCCTCAGCCTACAACGTGTCACATGCTGGTACCAAGCTTGATACCGCCTGAACTCATGGTTCGTGTGCGGCTCGTTATTGTCGTCCTCGTTGTCGTGCATCTCCTCCCATTGCTCAATGAAGGACTGGTGGTGCTTCTCCTAGTAAAAAATCTTCCTATTCTTCTGATGATCCAACCTACACATATGTCAAAATTACTTGAATCCATGGACATGTCACCATATTAATAGAAATGGACCATCACAAGACATTTGAAATATCAAAACACTTACTTGTGTAAGTCAACGCCAGTCGAGAATGGAGCCGTAGGCCAAAGCTGTCTCACTCCAAATTGGCGTGCAACCCTATTTGGCAGGTGGAACTCGACAGCATAGAAGTAGATTAGAGGGCACCTCATCCTATAGAAGTCGTCGTCGAACCCACAAACGTTGCTCAACTAAAAAGGAAGTGCGCCCTCTCCACCGTATGTCTCCCACTCCACCTGCAACATGTCCAAACACGATGTTAGATGGTATACTAATCCTTTTTAAACCAGCATGGGAAATAAAATTTACTTACACTAGACATCATCAGTGTGTCTAGCTCATTCATGAACTCAATGTACGCCCGGTCTAACCTCACATATGGAACCCTGACCTGGTCCCAAAGGTATGCCCACATCGGCTATCGACTTGGAGGCTGACCTTGGAACCACTCACGACGAGCCAGAACCTCTAGATGGCCAACTGGAAGATGAGTCCACATCCACAGCTGTAACAGGTACATGCATCCACCAAATGACGCGTTGGACGAAGACTGATGACACCCCTCGCACAACTGCCGGTATAGAAAACACAAGACTGCAGAGCCCTAGCTGTAGTGACCCACCCGGTCCTAGTCACTAAGGTAGTGGGCCCACATCCAGGACGCACTGTCACCCGTGGCATCGGGGAAGAGAACGCAGGCAAATAGGTGTAGGATCCACACCTTGTAGTAGTACCCAACTGTCTTCTCATCTGCCTCCTCGGGGCACTGTGCGAACTCTTCCCATAGCCAGGAGATGAGAACTCCAGAAGTGCGAGCCCCTTGCTCGCCAAGCTCACGCCCAAGGAAGGCCTCCACTTGTGCTCTCTAGCCCTCTGACCTGCACTGCCCGGTGACTGGGTTGCCGTGCATCCTTAGGCCTAGCATCTTCTAACAATCCTAGAGCATGACTGTCATCTCCCTGAAAGGTAGGTGGAAGCTATGAGTGTCTGGCCGCCACCTATATTTTAGACAAAGCAAGATTACTTGTCAAAAAGTCAATTGCATGAACAAATGGCCATGAATGGAGGCAATGATTTAATTTAATACCTGTTAACCAATGTAGTTATGGCCGCTGAGTTGAACTTGGGCAACCCACGATGAACCTAAAAAGAGAGGACATCCAGGCCAGCTCTTTGCAGGAAAGGAGTGTACCTATCGTCGTACCGCATGTCCAAGAAGCCACTGTGGGTTATAGGATGAAGGAGCGGAAGGTCCTACATCGAATAAAATATAGTCTCCTGTTTCTTCATGAACACATGTACGCTCACCAAATTTTTAACAAAACTTATAGATTATTACCTACCCCAGTGCTATGAGACGTCATCGGTGGGTCGCCTCGTACGTCGGGTCGAGCAGGTGGAATTGCACCATCCTACAAAAAAAGTGAATGAGTTAGAAATTCAATATACAATGAAACATGAACTTAAAAATGTATAAGTAATTGACACAAATACAAGCATAAATTGAGACATGCATAATTAATTAAATGAATACGACAAATATAAAATAATAAAATCAACCAATAGTCACACCTCACTAATCTGCCAATGGCAACTTCGTGAATTGTGGCCAAGTATACCGCACTTGCCGCACTCGTACTGCTCGGGGTCAGTAACAAATGGAGTTCCTCTCCCACGCATCGTTCTTCTGGGTATCTAAACCATAACCATCGTGTGCCTCGTCCTCTGCCTTGATCCACGCTTGTTCCAATGGTAAGTTGAATCCGCAATGTACTTCGGCCCATCATATGGAGGCCACTCTCCAGGGTCCTGGAAAGGCACGAAGTGGGGGCTCCATGTGTGCACAAGCGTGTCGACACTAAACTCATGAGGTACCCTCCTCTTGATATTATAGTTGCGATGCCTAGCTGCTGCCACCAAATGAGAACATAGAAAGTGGTACTGCCTTGGTTTACCACAAGTGCATTTGAAATCTTGGAGGACAACCACATGCATCCTCGACTCTCGGACCTCGCCGTCGGATGTTGTACCGCCCCTATTCTCGACCTAATAAGTCCCCGTGGCGTGGTCAAAGCATGTAACCTCATGTGCGCCAACCCTTTCTTTTGCCTTCTCTAGGTGTGCCAGCCCTTTCTTTTGCCTTCTCTAGGTGTCCCCAATAGCAACTTATTGAATGACTCCGCCATGTTGCTGCACTAAAACTCGTACCTCCATCCATCGGCGTCGTGAGCTCTCGTCCATTTCTCCAAATCCCTCATCAAACCTGTGAGCCATTGTCTACCTTTTGCATTTGATGCAGTTCTGACCTGCTCCAACTTTTTCTGAAAGTACTTGTCCTCAAGCTATCGAGCAGCCTCCTGGAACAGATCAAAGTTACCCTTCACACCATCCTTCTGGAGTAGAATCTCGGCAAGGTGTCGAGTAGACCAACGATGGTGCAAAGGTGCATACCCCTCTATCTGCTCTCGCACGACATTAAGTATGCCCTAGTGCCTATCAGATATGATGCCAACCTCCCTGCTAGGCCCAACCATGTGTATCCAGACTAGCCTCAAGAACCATCCTCAACTGTCATTGTTCTCCTTCTCAACCAAAGCAAATGCCAAAGGAACCAACTTGTTGTTCGTGTCACAGGACATGGCTATAAGAAGTGTGCCCTGGTATTTGTCAATAAAAAATGTACCATCAATGGAGAAGATGGGACGACAGTGCCTAAAGGCCTCGACACACTAAGGGAAGCACCAGAAAGCACAGAAGAATATCTGCCTCCCATCCTTACATGCATTTGGTTTTGGGATGTACTCATAATGCATGCCTGGATTCACCACTTTGATTGCATTGAAAAGAACTGGCAGCTGCTCATACCCATCCTCCTAGTCCCCATATATCATCTTCCACGCTTGCTGCTTAGCCCTCCGTGCTTTACCATAAGTTATCACATAACCTCCATACAACGCCTCAACGGTCCTGATAATTGTCCTCACCTTTATGTTGGGTTCTCCCTGCAAAATTCCCATCAACCGCTTGGCAATGAGGGTAGATGTCAACTGCTAATGCCTCAGTGTCAGCTCATGATCAGCACAATTGTGTGGCCCGACAACTTTTGTGATATTCCATTTTCTGGTGACCTGTTGCTTCCTTGCACAAACCCTCCATGGGCAGCGTTCCTTGTCACACACAACTGTGTAACGGCGCTCCGCATATGAATGCAATACCTTGTAAGGTCTCTTTCGTATCACTGCAAAAGCCTGCAACCACCTCTTCAATGCAGGGAGGTCATTGAACACCCTCCCATTCTCAATTACCATGTTAGGACTGGCCTCAGGAGCTTCTAGGAGCTCATCATCATGTCCTTCTACAAACGCCTGATCGGAATGAGCAAGATCACTGAACTCGTGAACTCTTGGATTACGGCAGCCGGGAAAGATACGCCTCAGCATCTCAACATCACTCTCTATCAGCTCTCCAATAGGGCGATCATCATCAGAATCAAGAGCCCTAGCCATCTCATATGGCTCCGAATCATGCATAATTTCAGCACTATTAGAGCCATGGAATCCATCTCTAAAGTGCACTTGCGCAACAACAGGGGGCACATCCACATTATCAGGAATGTCTCCTATAACATAAGTAGAGAAATGAGGAAAGAATGAAAGAAATAGATGTAAGGAAGGGATAAGCTCCCAAAAACCATGCGGTTAAGACACTTACTCGGATGATTCTATGTCAAAGGGATCTCATGAGGAGGATCTGCCATGAAAACATGAGTCTGACAAGCATCTCCAACTACCGCATTGGGGGCAGATTGAGCATCGGGAACCATAGGTGTAATCTCCACATCCATAGAAGGTTCCAGAACAGGAGGGTCGATGTGTGCCTGCTAATCCATTGGTGGGGAAAACCCATGAGGGATGGGATCAACTAACACCCGACGCACAACCACGTCCAAACATTGTAGTTGGCTCTTCATAGCTGATCTCACATAGTTCTCCCACTGATCCACACAACCAATTGAGATCATTCACCTGAGGATGTTGGGAGGAGAACCTAGGTGCAGTACACCATCAACTGCAATGCCATCATCTCCAAGGCAATGCAGCTCCTCCCAAGCCATTGCAACCATACGTTTGGTTGTCTAGGCGCATGCAGCATCGCCCAACAGAGAAGCTGATTGGTTACCCTGCTATTGCGCTGGCCTTGCACCATTTCTCTCTGCTCCCATGTAGCTCTACGCTTGCGCCGGCCTAGCCTGGCGAAAATGCCCGATTCCTGTGTTTTCTAATGGGCCTGGCTAGGAGGCGCATCTTGCATTGCGAGGGAAAACTGTCAGCCTCACCTTCCCCATCCCCTTTTTCTTCCCGAAGGGAAAACTACTATTGCTGCCTATTCGACACGCGGACACTATGCGGGTCACCCTAGCTTCACCTCGTCACCAAGCACCCATGCTCCAATGGTCATCTGCATCCACGCCTTTGTCGTAGCCCCATGACCGTCGGCCTCCCGGTCGTGCCCCACAGCCACTGCGTTTTCCAGTGGGCCTGCCTAGGAGGCGCATCTTGCATTGCAAGGCACTGGCTCGACCACTGGTACAGACAACCAATCATGCAGACATCGCACGCTAGGAGGTGCAGCACTGCAATGAGTTTGTTCTATTTTAGGAAACAATAGCACAATGTTGTATTCCATGATCAGCCATAGGACGCTTGCTGCATGCAAGACTAGTGTGAAACTCTAGCGTAACTGGCTACCATAAGGGTATGAAGACATCAATAAAGCCTGGTGCTCAATTCTTTCTGAGGCAATATAACAACTGAAAGCTCTAGTTTGGTTTTGGTTAATTGATGAAACCCTAAGTGCTAATCTAGTTTATCAAAGTGATCATGAGATAGGTAGCACTATTCCAAGTGATGGAGCAATGACGAAGATCATGACAATGGTGATGGCATGGTTATGATCAAAGGCTTGAACTTGGAAAAGAAGAAAGAGAAAAACAAAAGGCTCAAGGCAAAGGTATAAAATGTAGGAGCCATTTTGTTTTAGTGATCAAGACACTTAGTGAGTGTGATCACATTTAGGATAGATAGCTATACTATTAAGAGGAGTGAAACTCGTATCGAAATACGGTTATCAAAGTGCCACTAGATGTTCTAATTCATTGCATATGCATTTAGGATCTAGTGGAGTGCTAACACCCTTGAAAAATATTTGCGAAAATATGCTAACACATGTGCACAAGGTGATACACTTGGTGGTTGGCACATTTGAGCAAGGGTGAAGGAGATAGAAATGATAGAGGGTCAGTCTTGCTGTTTTACAACTGACCAGACATTGGTCTCAGGGAGATCGGCGCGTCCGGTCAGGCGTGGCAGTGATACCCTACCATCGGTCATGTGACCGGACGCTGGGCCTCTGACTGACCGGACGCTAGAAGGATGCATCTGGTCAGAGTTGACATGGCTGCACAGATGTTAGGGTAACTGACCGAACGCTGGATGTGTCCGGTCAAGGTCGACCGGACGTGTCCGGTCAAGTTTTGCCGTCCTTGGGAGCTTACTGGAAATGACCAGACTCTGGGTGTTCGGCGTCCGTGTCACTTATGGTAGAGCGTCTGGTCAACTATCGACCGTTGAGATCAGACGACTCCTATTGAACGCAGGATGACACGTGGTGCCATCGGGTGACCAGACGCTGAGCCCTGCGTCCGGTCAGTAGGACCGGAGTGTCCGGTCACCCCGATCAGTACCCAGTGAAGGGGTACAATGGCTCTATTTTGTGGGGGCTTCTATTTAAGCCCCATGGCCGGCTCAAGCTCATTTCTCTTGCACATTTTCATTGACATAACAACCTTGTGGCTTAGCCAAAGCACTCCCACTCATCTCCATCATTGATCCATCATCTTTGTGAGATTGGGAGAGAATCCAAGTGCATTGCTTGAGTGATTGCATCTAGAGGCACTTGGTATTCGTGTTGTGCTGCGGATTTCGCTTGTTACTCTTGGTGGTTGCCACCACCTAGACAGCTTGTTGCAGTGGTGAAGGATTGGCACAAGTTGGTGATTGTTCATGGCCGCCTTCGGTGATTGTGAGGGGAGTTGTACCTTCCTCGACGGAGTGCCAAAAGGTAACTCTAGTGAATTGCTCGTGTCATTGAGTTACCTCACTTATGAGTAGGTTCTTGCAGTGTCCATTCGTGTGGACAAGGCTTGTGAAGCACCTCTTAGCCGCCGAACCACCAAATGTTGGTCGACACAACAGGGATGTAGCGTGTTGGCAAGCACGTGAACCTCGAGAGAAAATCGGTTGTCTCTTGTCATTTGTATTCTCCCGGTGATTGGCTTAATCTTCATCTCATGATTGGTTCAGTCCTCTACATGGTGGTATAATCACCCTACTCACTCATTTATATTCTTGCAAACTAGTTGTGGCAAGCTCTTTAGTGTAATTAGAATTGAGAGCTTGTTTTGTTATTTTAAGTTCATCTAGTGGAGCTCTTTAGAGTAGGAAGTTTGAAAGTTCTTAGTAAGTAGTATCTTTGTAAGTTGTGTGCCTAGTAATTATTGCAACTAGAATTGTTGGATAGGTGGCTTGCAACCCTTGTAGAGCTAGAGCAAGTTTGCATTTCGCTATTTGTCATAGTAATCAAATTGCTCTAGTTGATTTGTAGATTTTTAAATAGGCTATTCACCCCCCCTCTAGCCATATTAGGACCTTTCAAGTGGTATCAGAGCCATGGTCATCGCTTGATTGAAGGCTTAACAACCTCGGTGTCAAATTATGGCTCAAGTTGTGTTCAACCATGTGGGGGGCAAACCACCGTTCTTTGATGGCACATGCTATGATTACTGGAAGAGAAAGATGAGGATGTATCTTGGTTCAATCAATGATCAAGTATGGGAGGTGACCGAGAATGACTATGCTATCATTGATCCCAATGATCCCACCAACCAAGATAAGATCAACAAACAATGCAATACAATGGCTCTCAACACCATATACAATGCCATTTATTCCAAGGTGTTTGAGCAAATCAAGGATTGTGAAAGAGCAAATGAGGTGTGGAAAAAATTGGAAGAAACATATGTGGGCACACCGGTGGTGAAGAGTGCCAAGTTGTATATCCTCAAGGATAAATTGACAAGCTTCAAGATGAAGGAAGATGAGAGCATTCCGGAGATATTCCATCGTTTGCAAGTGATTGTCAATGATTTGAAGGCATTGGGAGAGAAGATCAAGGACGATGATGTCTCTCATCGGTTCTTGATGTGCCTACCTCCAAGATTTGAGATGTTGAGATTGCTCATCATAAGAGGAGGATTGAAGGAGATTACCCCCAACCAAGTACTAGGTGATGTCATAACACAAGAGACATACCATGTGGAAAGGGAGGGGGATGACAAGGATGACAAGAAGGAAGAAGAGGACAAGAAGAAGAAGAGTACAGCATTCAAGGCTAGCTCATCATCATCCAAGAACAAGGGCAAGTCCAAGAAAGAATCAAGTGATGATGATGATCTTAGTGACATTGATGATGAAGCCACGGCCCTATTTGTGCGCAAGATGGGCAAATTCATGAAGAAGAAGGGCTATGGTGCAAGAAAGAGAAGAGATCACACCAAGAGCAAAGAATATGTGAGAAGATGCTATAATTGCAAGAGCCTCGATCATGTTGTAGCAAATTGTCCCTACAATAGTGATAATGATTAAGATGAGAAGAAGAAGCACAAGAAAGATAAAAATGAAAAGAAGGAGAAGAAGGAGAAGAGAATGACATTCCAAAAGAAGAAGAAAGGTGGAGGCTATGTAGTCACTTGGGATAGTGATGGTTCCTCGAATGGTGATAGCTCTAGTGATGATGACAAGAAATCTATCAAAAGAGCACTAGCAAGCATCACCATCAACAAGAAGCTCTCCATCTTCGACACTCCATCAACATGCCTCATGGCAAAGCCTACCAAGGTAAAATATGATGAGAGTGATGATGATGAATGTGAAAGTGACTCTTGTAGGAATGATAATGATGATGAGGATGAGGAGTACACCAAGGAGGAGCTCTTGGACATGTGTGAGCAAGTGCACACTTGCAATGAGATGAAGAGAAAGGAGTGCAAAGAATTGCGCAAGAAAGTAAAATTTCTTGAGCAATCCTTTGATGAGCTCAATGCCACTTATGAGAGGCTAATGGAAGCCCATGAGAAGCTTGGCAAAGCTCACTCTAAGCTTGAAAAGGCTCACTCCTCTCTCATTGAGCAAGTCAAAGTAGAGGAAGCCAAGAAGGAGCAAGTGATCATATCATGCGATGTGGGACTAACATGTGATCTTATTGATGAATCTATTTTTGTTGCTCCCACTAATACTTCTTGTAGCACTATCCCTTCTACTTCACCTTTGAGTGATGGTCTCACTTGTGTAATCTCACTAATGGTGGAAAATAAGACCCTCAAGAAGGAGTTGAATGAGCTCACTCATGCCTTAGGCAATGCCTATGGTGGAGAAGCCCGCTTGCTAAAGTGCTTGGGTAGCCAAAGGTTTTCTCTCAACAAAGAGGGATTAGGCTATACACCCAAGAAAGGCAAGGTGGCCTTTGTCACTCCCAAAGCTAGCTTTATGAAGGGCAATGGTCGGTTTTGCAATAGATGCAAGCAAGTTGGGCATATAGAGGAAAATTGCAGGACTAACAAGAACAAGCTACCTAATGTATCCTCAATCAAATTTGATTCTTGTTACATGCTTTATAAGGGTGCTAACGGTGTGAATGCTAAATTCATTGGTACACCAATTGTGGGCCCAAAGAAGAAGGCCATTTGGGTACCAAAGAACTTGGTAACTAACCTACAAGGACCCAAGCAAGTTTGGGTACCTAAAAAGAATTGATCTTCTTTTGTAGGTAAATTATAAAGCTGGAGGAAGGCATTGGGTGCTTGATAGTGGGTGCACACAACACATGACCGGTGATCCAAGAATGTTCAATTCAATCAATGAAGACAAGAGCAATGGGTTTGATAGTATTAGATTTGGTGACAATGGAAAAGGCAAGGTCAAAGGGCTTGGTAAGATTGCAATATCCAATGACTTGAGCATTTCCAATGTGCTACTAGTAGAGAGCTTGAACTTCAACCTTTTGTCGGTAGCTCAATTATGTGATCTTGGTTTCAAGTGCATATTTGGTGTGGATGATGTAGAGATCATAAGTGTAGATGGCTCTAACTTGATATTCAAAGGATTTAGATATGAGAATCTATACTTGGTTGATTTCAATGCTAGAGAAGCTCAATTGTCAACATGTTTGATCACTAAATCTAGTATGGGTTGGTTATGGCATAGGAGGCTTGGTTATGGCATAGGAGGCTTGGTCATGTTGGAATGAAATAATTGAACAAGTTGATTAAGCATGACTTAGTTAGAGGCTTGAAAGATGTCACTTTTGAGAAAGATAAGCTATGTAGTGCATGTCAAGCCGGAAAACAAGTTGGTAACACACATCCTAAGAAGAGCATGATGAGCACATCTAAGGCATTTGAGTTGATGCACATGGACTTGTTTGGACCAACCACTTACACTAGCATTGGTGGAAATAAATATGGATTTGTGATTGTGGATGATTTCACTAGATACACATGGGTCTTCTTTCTTGGTGACAAGAGTGATGTGTTTGCAATATTCAAATCTTTTGTCAAGGGTGTTCACAATGAGTTTGAAACAACAATCAAGAAAGTTAGAAGTGATAATGGAAGTGAGTTTAAGAACACAAGAATTGATGAGTTGTGTGATGAATTTGGAATTAGACATCAATTCTCGGCCAAGTATACTCCTCAATCAAATGGGTTAGTTGAAAGAAAGAATAGAACCTTAATTGATATGGCAAGATCAATGTTGAGTGAGTACAATGTCATTCATTCATTTTGGGCTGAAGCAATCAACATGGCTTGCTACTATAGCAACTGTCGACGAAATATGGTTGGCAGTCTACCTAGGGGTATGCCCAAGGTAGTAGATTATCGGCAGACAGATGCACAAGCCCCCAAACAAGACGGTGACGCAAGACAGACACGAGGTTTTATCCAGGTTCGGCCGCCAAGAAGGCGTAATACCTACGTCCTGCGTCTGATTTGTATTGCTGTATGTCAATGAGAGATGTTTTTTAGAGGGGTTCCCTACCCGCCTTATATAGTCCGGGGGGTAGGGTTACAGATCTAGAAACTCATCCTAGTCAGTTACAATTGCCATATGTGGCCGGATAAGGATTCCTATTCTAACCGACCAGGATCCTGCTTGGTCACCAAATCCGTATTGATTCCTTGTGCGGGACTCCGATCAGGTTAACTGGGCTGCACGTCGTCTTTTGGGTGGACTGAACCCATCGATCCGGGCCAGCCCAAGCCTAGCCGTAAGGGTATAGGGGTCAATACCCCCACAGCTAGTCCTCGAGCATCATGTATTATGCTGCGACATGCCATTTTGACCTTCTCCGACAAGTGAGGCTTGAGCCCTTGATGCCTCCGACCACCGTCATCACCGGAGAAGTAGGTTGTCTGAAGAATGTATGGTGCTCTTAAGAAAAAAGAAAAAGAAAAAGATTTCTTGTCCTGAGAAGTGTGCCCACTTGTATTTCTGAAAAGAAATGTAAGTGATCTTGAAGCTTAGCGTCCTTGAACATCAGAAGCGTAGGGGTCGAAAAACAAACACATTCACTACAGTGTGAAGTGTGCCCACTTAGTCCCCGAGCCTGGTAGTAGGTGACGTAGGCACGTGGTGCCAGGGTCTTAAAAAAATTCCTAGATTAGTTGAAAACCAAATTGCCGCACAGGCAAAACAAGATGCACCGGCAGGTGCATCGTACCGACGTAGTCCCCGAGCTTGCTGGAAGGTGAAATATGAGCCTTGTAGCAAGGTCTAAAGAAACGTCTCTTAACTGTATGTGAGTATAAATCACATGTAGCCAAGGAGAACCATTATTCAAGCATTCGTCGGGGCAGTCCCCGAGCCTATTATTAATCCTTACAATTATTCAAAGCACAGGGGTCGAGTAGAGAAACACATTCACCGCAAGGTGAAGTGTGCCCACTTAGTCCCCGAGCCTGGTAGTAGGTGACGTAGGCACGTGGTGCCAGGGTCTCAAAATAATTTCCGCTGACATAGAAAATCCAATTGCCGCATAGGCAAAACAAGATGCACCGGCAGGTGCATCGTACCGACGTAGTCCCCGAGCTTGCTGGAAGGCGAAATATGAGCCTTGTAGCAAGGTCTAAAGAAATGTCTCTCAACTGTATGCAAGTACGAATCACATGTAGTCGAGGAGAGCAAACTCCAAATAGTGGTCGGGAGAGTCCCTGAGCACGGCAGTGGTCATAGCATTTACTGAGTACGGTAATGGTTGGAAAAGTTACCGTGGTCGGAGTATTCCCCGAGCAAGGGAATGGTCCGGTCAGTCCCCGAGCACAGTAGTGGTCTAGGCAATCCCTAAGCACAGTAGTGGTCTAGGCAATCCCCAAGCACAGTAGTGGTCTAGGCAATCCCCAAGCACAGTAGTGGTCTGGGCAATCCATTATCGCGTGTGCCGCTTGTACTATTATTTGTTGTATTTATTTGTCGCCGTACTCTGTCAAGTCCAAACTGACACGTCTTGGTCAAAAAAGCAAATAGGTATAGCACGTCATTCTGCCCTCTTACTCTTTCTGTCAAATTGTCGCTTAGCACCTGTATAGAGGTGCGTCAGTGTGGGCCCTCTGACTTTATTAGCGAAGAGGCGCGTACACTGTAAACGAAGGGGCATGTTTATTGGCATAGATCTCGAGGTGGTGTGAACAACCGTCCAATGCGCGTGCGCACGTCTCCCAAGAAACTCTGGCGGACGAAACGACGGAACTCTTCGTTATTTATAATGTAGATCTGGCAAGCTACTGTCACCATTCCCCATTGTCATTTGCCGCCGCCACCTTCGTCTTCCTCTTGCCAAACCCTATTCCTCCGATAAACATCGCCAAATCCCCTTGCCACCGCATCCACCCCCCTAGAAAGGACAGAGTAATGGCGAGGAGAGACGCCCAGAAGAAAGGCGGAATCATGGCGAAGGAGTGGTGGAAGTCGCGGAGCAACGAGCAGACCATCGAAGACCTCGTCGCCATGGGAGTGCTCCACAACAAGGCACTCGCTGGATGGCGCGCACTGGAAGGAGAAAGCTTCCCCGATCCACAACCAGGTGAGATTGTGGTTTTCGAAGATTTCTTCAAACGGGGTTTTGGGATTCCAGTGCACCCTTTCCTTCAGGGTCTCTGCTTGTACTACGAGATTGGGATTTGCAATCTACATCCCAACTCGATTCTTCTCGTCTCCACCTTCATCCATCTCTGCGAGGCATATGGTGGCTTCCAGCCCCATTTCGACCTCTTTCGCCACCTGTTCTATCTTCGGAAAAAAAGGGAGCGGTGGCTCGAAGATCGCCGGAGGCGTCTACCTGAACCTGCGTGATGGCATGAAGGCCCAATACCTGCACTGCCCCTGGAACACCTCATTGGACGAGTGGTACAAGAAGTGGTTCTACATCCATGAAGAGCTGAACACCATCACTCTGTGCGACGTGGGGCTAATTCCAGAGAAGAAAAATAGCTGGTCGGAGAAGCCCGAGAACTTGGAGCAGATCGCCGAACTGCTCGGGATGATCCCGTGGGGAAGGCTTGATGGCCCAAGCGTGGTCGGCAACTTCATCAGCCGAAGAATTCAGCCCTGCCAGAAAAGGATTCATCCTGGCTTCGAGTACCAAGGAGGCGCGGATCCAACAAGGACCAGGAAAGAGCCGCTCGACAAGATGGAAATCAAGGCCAGGATTGGAGAGCTGTTCAACCTGGCTGATCCCAATTATGTCGCGCTGAACGCCATCGAGCACGCCTTCAAGCTAGCTCGACCTCCCCCAAAGGTAAATGACGCCTCCTTTTAACTGTAGAGTCATGTTGTAGCAAGAAAATAACTGTTTGCCCCCATTTTGTGTCTCAGTGTAATGGTCGTGACCGGGCAGAAGTGTTCGTGTCGCCTCCCCCGGCATATAATGGCCGCAAGCTATCGGCCCAGCCGCCCAGACCATCGCCAAGACCGACGACGTTCACTGGGCGGTACTCGAGACTGTAGAGGACGCCTCGACCAGAGCCGCTGGCAAGCGTCTGGCTGCCAGCAAACGACGCCAAGCCATCTTCCCCCTGTCGGACGACGAAGCAGAGGATGCGGACATCTTCCGGCTCGTCCCTCGAAAGAGGAGAAGGCAGGTGGGACTGATGGAGCAGGGTGGCTCCTCTAGGCCAGCAGTGGTCACAGCACCGACCACTGCAACACAGAGGACAGACGAAGGAAACGTCAAGCATCATACCCCGATGCCTGTACCGGAGGTAGAAAGAGTCCCGTCGGAAACTGCCGAGCAAGCGGAGCAGGGGCGGTCGAGGAGGCGTTCCTTCGCCACATCATTCCGCAAGTTGAAGCTGTAAGTATCTATATTTTTGATGTAAGCTTGCATTTTGCATTGGATACTATTATCTTCTGAATTTGTCTCTGATGCATTAGATCGGCATCCACCGAGAGCCCCGACCAGCTAACTGGGTGCGGCACGTCTTTGCCAACAACGGCGGGTCAAACTGCCTAGCAGCCAGCCGTGGAGGAGCCCATAGCAGGGACTCCGCCTAGGCCTCAGCAGCCGGACGACTAGACGCCAGTCCCCGAGCAGCTGGTCAAGAAGACAACCGAGCAGAGTACAAGTGCTCCGAGCACGAACCCTGCTGAGGCGGATACCATGGCGCCAAGGGAGCTGGATCTAGCCGAGGAGCAGTAGCCAGAAGTAGCCCAGAACATTTTTGCCGACGCGACGGCTCGTGGAAAAGCCTTGGTGGTCGTGGAGTCTGCAAACTCCAGACCAGCGCCGCCTCCCGAATAGGAGGCTGAAGAAGAAGAAGTGGAAGAGGTCCTGGGCCGTCCCCAAGATAGACGACAACATGTATATGTGTCGCGCTATCGGAACGACGAATGGGTCATGCATGAGGAAATCCCAGAGGTCGAAGAGACCTTAAGAGTCGAACGGGCGGCCAAGCGTCTGGTGACAGAAGTCCAGGTATATTTGGCTTGAGTCCTTGACCCTTTTGTGTAGTCAAACTGTCTGACATAGCTTGTCTGTATGCAGGACTTGATGAAAACTGCAAGATACCGAAAAAGGTGCTTCGACCAGATAGAAGGAATCACGGTGACCAATAAGGAGCTGACGGCTGAAGTGGAACGCTTACGGCGCCAACTTGAAGCCACCGACCAGGAGAGGACAGACCGAGAAGCACAGAACCAAAACCTGGTCGGCCAGCTCAATAACAAAGAGCGGGAGAGAACAAGTAAGTTTTCACCGTATCATAGCAAGTGCAAGACTTGTGTTATTGTGTTCTCGGCAGTAACAGTTGTAATGCAGGTTTAGAAGCTGAAATGACCCGCCTCCAGGGGGAAAATAGCCGTGTGACCGCAGAATGTGGTCGCCTGAAGGAGGACAACGAGAAACTGGCACGTAGCCAGTCTGAACTCCAAGACCACACTACCAGAATGAAGGAGGACCTAAAAAGTAAGCATTCTAGATCACCTCTCTCATTCTATTGCCCACCTTGCCTTGTCGTGTCATCATGTTTGATGTCTTGTACTGCGTTTAGTTTTGAAAGTCAATGCCAAGAGGCACATAGAGGCCGTGATCAAGGAGCGTGACGACTGGAAGGCACGATGCCTCAAGGCCACCGAGGAGCGGGACACGTGGAACAAGCGGTGCCAAGAAATGGCAACTGGTATTGTGCCCGTCCTCGACCTTATCGATCTGGCGCTCACAGAGGAAGAGCTAAGGACGCCCCAGCTCAGACTGGTCGAGAGATGCAGATAAGCATGGGGATGGTTCCAAGAATTCGTGAAGGAGGCGGGTGAGTACACGGGTGCCCATGTGCTAAGCATGGTGTGTGCTCACTACCCCCTGATCGATCTCAAACGCCTGGAGGCTAGGTACCCGAAGGAGATAGACCCAGACAAGGCAGAAGAGCTTCGGACGGCCCAGCTGGACTTGTCATCAAAGATAATTAGCGATATTAACCTATGTGGAGGCGGGACAGCACCTGTACAGGGTATGCCATCGACAAGCCAGCTGGAAACGCCATCATCTACAAGCCAACCAACAAAACCTACGGTCTCGACCAGCCAGGCACCGGCGGGGCCATCCCCTTCAGCTCGACCAGCTCAAGAGTCCCCAAGACTCGAGTAGGGTATCAGAGGCGGCGAGCAGCAAATGCCATGCGCCCCGACCAGCCAATGTAATAGGCTTAGAGCTGTAGAAGGAGGACATAGTTGTGTTATTGTAAACTGGAGCCTCTTCAAGCAAGCTTGTAATAACATAACTGTACATCATTATAAGCTCGTTTGCTTTATACAAAACGTATTTAAGCTTGAAATTTTTTTTGTTGGTGTAACTAAGTGGGAACGTGTTAACGTTCTGTTTAGTTGTACCGTTTTGCTCGACACGTCATCCCGAAAAGTTTGTGCGGCCCTAGTTTGGCATGTGGTCGGAGTGTGAGGTACTATGACCTGTGCACATGTGGATGCAGACAAGTCAAACTAGGGGGGACCTGCCGATCACCCGCAACGTAGAGAGCGGATCCCATGCACGTGTTGGGAGGAACCGGAGACAGGGCCTGCTCCGAAAACCGTAGAAGGAGTGGTGGTCGGCTTGTACTGGCTAAGTTAGAATATCCATAAAATTCGGAGTAACACATTAGAGTGGTCGGAGAAATCATAATTGCTTTATTAAAGTAAATCGAAAATTCAAGTAGAGTACATATCTCAGTAGTTAAGCATAGAAACGTCTAAGCTTGTCGATGTGCCACGAGTTTGGTACGTCCGTGCCATCCAGGTGAGCTAACCTGTAAGACGTTGGACGTGTGACTTCCTTGATCATGAAGGGTCCCTCCCATGGGGTTGCGAGTTTGTGGACACCAGCCTGGTTCGTCTTCCACTTCAGGACTAAGTCCCCGACCACGAAGAAACACTCTTTAACGTTCCTGTTGTAGTACCTACGCAAAACAGCAAGGTATTTGGCCGTGCGCACACAAGAATCGAGCCTTTTCTCCTCTGCGCTGTTGACTTCTAGCTCCCGTACTTCATTGACCTTGCCCTCGTCGTAGTTCTCTACCCGTGCTGATCTGAAAGCTATATCTGGTGGGAGGACTACCTCAGTGCCGTAAACCATAAAGTATGGTGAGACGCCGGTGTTACGACTGGGCTGAGTCCGGAGGCCCCAGACCATGGCTGGTAACTCCTTAAGCCATCTTCCAGGAGCTTTATCGTTTTCTCTGTACATCCTCTTCTTCAATGCGTCCAAGATCATGCCGTTTGCCCGCTCGACTTGTCCATTAGCTCTAGGGTGCGCCACCAAGACGTATTTTACAACTATGCTCCTTTCATCGCAGAAGTCCCAAAAAGCGTTCTCGGTGAACTGAGTGCCCAGATCAGTAATGATGCTGTTGGGCACGCCGAAATGGTGGATGACCTGGTCGAGGAACGTGACAGCTTTCTCTGAGGATGCCTGTACCAGAGGCATGTATTCTATCCACTTAGAAAATTTATCAATTAGCACGAAGACGCATGTAAATTTCCCAGGAGCCGGTTTGAAAGGCCCGATCATGTCTAGTCCCCAGCATGCGAAGGGCCAAGAGGCTGGAATCGTCTGGATCTCATGTGCTGGTACATGGATTCTCTTGGAGAAGAACTAACAACCCTCACAGCGGCGAACTAGCTTCTCTGCATCGGCAACTGCTGACGGCCAATAGAACCCTGCTCGGAAAGCCTTACCGACCAGCGTTCTTGAGGCCGCGTGGTTGCCACAGGAGCCAGAGTGGATTTGGTCCAGGAGATGCTCACCTTCCTCCTAGGTTATACACTTCATCAAGATTTCCTCCTTTGCGTTTTTGCGCCATAACTTGCCATCGACGAGCAGATACTGCTTACTGCGACGCATCAGTCGTTCGTTTTCTATTCGATCAGTGTAACCGCTACCATCTGTTAAGTACTTGATGAAAGGTGTCCTCCAGTCTGGCTCATGAGTGGTCGGAAGCGGCTCGGCTGTGCTTGTTGCCGGAACCGTAGCCACTAATTGCTGGTCTGAAGCTTTGTCGATCATTGAATCTTCGTCTTCAATGGAAGGCGTAAGCAGGTCTTGGACGAATACACCATGTGGGATTTTGGCTCGGGATGATCCTAACTTTGACAACACATCCGCTGCCTGGTTCTTGTCCTGGACCACGTGTATGTACTCGATGCCATAGAACCTGCCTTCCAGCTTTCTTATCGATTTGCAATATGCGTCCATCTTTTCACTGGTCGTGTCCCAGTCCTTGTTGAGTTGGTTGATGACCAGAGCCGAGTCTCCGTAGACATAGAGACGTTTAACACCAAGCTCAACCGCAATGCGTAGACCATGCAAGTATGCTTCATACTCGGCGGCGTTATTAGATGCTGGGAAATAAATCCTGAGGACATACCGTAGCTGCTCCTTGGATGGTGACACGAAAAGAACTCCTGCTCCCGCACCGTCAATGTTGAGAGAACCATCGAAGTACATCGTCCAATATTCGTCGGATCCCGGAGAGGCAGGCGTGCTTAAGTCTGTCCACTCGACGATGAAATCGACGAGTGCCTGAGACTTGATTGTAGTACGGCTTGCAAATTCCAAGGAAAAGGGGCATAGCTCCATTGCCCATTTGACGATGCGTTCGTTCGCATCCTTATTGCGGATGATGTCCCCCAAAGGATACTCGGTCATGACCACCACCCGATATCCATCAAAGTAATGTCTCAACTTTTGGGATGTTATCAGTATGGCGTAGATCAGTTTCTGAATCTGTGGGTACCTGGTCTTGGATTCGTTGAGTACCTCACTAATGAAATAAATTGGCTGCTGTACCTTGTAGGCGTGGCCCGGCTCGTCGCGCTCGACCACCATTGTAGTGGAAACCACCCGATCGGTTGCCGCAATGTAAAGTAGGAGAGTTTCGTCTTCTCTGGGAGCAGTAAGTACCGGGGGTGATGTGAGGTATTCTTTTAGCTGTGTGAAAGCAGCGTCTGCTTCCTCCGACCACTCAAACTTCTCGGATGCTTTTAGCAGTTTGAAGAACGGTAGCCCTTTTTCTCCTAATCTTGATATGAAACGGCTTAGAGCGGCCATGCATCCGGTAAGCTTCTGGACATCTTTCACCTTTTTTGGAGGCTTCATGTCTAAGACAGCTTTGACTTTCTCCGGGTTAGGGCGTATGCCGTCGTAACTGACGACGTTGCCGAGCAGTATGCCAGAAGGAACGCCAAAGATACACTTCTTTGGGTTTAATTTCCATTAGAACATATTGAGGGCTACAAAGGTGCGTTCCAGGTTGTCAACAAGGGTACGTGCTTCCTTGGTTTTGATAACTACATCGTCCACATAAGCCTCGACGAGGCCGTCTTTTATCTCATCATTGAGGCAAGCCTGTATAGCTCGTTGGTAGGTAGCCCCGGCGTTTTTGAGCCCGAACGACATAGTCGTGTAGCAGTAGGCGCCAAAAGGCGTGATGAAAGATGTCTTGATCTGGTCATCCTTTTTGAGAGCGATCTGGTGATAACCAGAGTAGCAATCGAGAAAGGAAAGCAGCTCGCAACCGGCGGTTGAATCTACGACCTCGTCTATGCGAGGTAAGCCGAAGGGGTCCTTAGGGCAGTGTTTGTTGAGATCAGTGTAATCAACGCACATTCTCCATTCATTATTCTTTTTGCGTACAAGAACCGGGTTGGCTAACCATTCTGGATGATACACTTCTTTGATAAATCCGGCTGCCAAAAGCCATGTAACTTCTACCCTAATCGCCTCCTTTTTGTCGCGAGCAAACCGCCGTAGCTTCTGCTTGATTGGTTTGGCCTTGCTATGGACATTTAAGGAGTGCTCAATCAAGTTCCGAGGTACACCGAGCATGTCGGAAGGTTTCCATGCAAACACATCCACATTGCCCCTCAAGAACCTGACGAGCGCGTCTTCCTATTTGGGATCCAGGTTGGCCCCGATGAGGGCCGTTTTGCTGGGATCGCCATCGACCAGCTGGATCATCTTGTGCTCCTTGGACCTGATTTTCTTGCGCGGAGCCTCGAGCTCTGGGATCTCCAGGTGGTCGGCCGAGGTCTTCTTAGCGTCGAGCATGGTCTCGGCCATGCGAATAGAGAGGTCATGGGCCTCTGCTATTTTGAAGCTGTCGTCCTCGCAGGTATAAGCTACGTATACGTTGCCCCTGAGAGTTAAAACTCCTTTCTCAGTAGGCATCTTGAGCACCAGATACCTATAATGAGGTATGGCCATGAACTTGGTGAGCGACGGTCGACCAAGAATAGCATGGTAGGTGCCGTCGAAGTCAGCGACCACGAAGTTGACGTAGTCGGTGCGGAAGTGGTCCGGAGTCCCAAATTGTACAGGTAGCGTGATCTGCCCGAGAGGTGTGGAGCTCTGTCCGGGGAGAATGCCCCAGAACTGTGCCTCGTACGGCTTCAGGTCCGCCTAGGCTATTTTCAGAGCGGGCAGGCTGTTCTTGAACAGTATGTCGATGGAGCTGCCGCCGTCGATCAGTACCCTGTCGAACTGAACCTTATTGATACAAGGATCGAGGACCAGGGGAAAATGCCCTGGCTCGGGTATGGCAGCCCACTGGTCCTTCCTGCTGAAGTAGATTTCACGGTGAGACCACGGAGGAAGCCGCGGATCGGTGAGAAGGTTGTCGGTGTTTGCCACGTTCAAGCAAGAGTGGGCGAGCAGCTTGCGTTCTCGTTTGGTCTCAATGGACACCTTGCCGCCGATGATGGTGTGCACGTGATCAGTCGGCTTGACGTATTTATGACGAGGATCTGCATCGTCGTCGTCGTTGTCCTCGTTGCACTGTTCCCCCGTGTCATTAGGCTTGTCGGACGTATCCGGAGCCTGTTGATGTGTGTAGATAGTCTTGAGGATGCGGCAGTTCTCCATGGTGTGGTTCGACTTAGGATGGATCTGGCAGGGCCCCTTCAATGCTTTGGCGTAGTCGTCCTCGTAGTTACGATGTCCGCCGCCCTTTTTCACGGTACTGACCTCGCCGTCGTCTTCCCGAGCACGCTTGCTCCTGTAATCGTCACGGTGGTTGCGCCGCTGATTACGTTGGTCACGGTGGTCGCGGGAGTCGTTGCGCTGGTTGCGGCGGTCAAAATTGTCGTTCCGACCACGATTGCCGCGGTAATCATCGCGGTGTGGAGGGTGGTCGGAGCGTGGAACCCTTGCTGCTTCTTCAACGATTATCTTTTTAGCGTCGTCAGTGTCCGCGTATTTCTTAGCGGTGGCCAAAAGCGCTGTGACTGATTCAGGTCTCTTCCGGAGGAGCTTGTCTCTTAGGGCGTCATGGAAGCAGAGGCCGGTGATGAAAGCCTCGATTGCTTCGTTGTCGGAGATTGATGGGACCTTGATGCGCATCTCCGAGAAACGCCGAACGTACTCGCGCAGTGGTTCGTCTTTCCGATCTCGGATCCGTTGCAGATCGTACTTGTTGCCAGGTTGTTCACAAGTAGCGATGAAATTGTCGATGAAGGCCTGCTTGAGCTCCTGCCAAGAGTCAAAATAGTTCGGTGGCAAGCTAACCAGCCATTGGTGACCTGCATGACCAACAGCGACTGGGAAGTAGTTAGACATGACGTGCTCGTCAGCCATGGCTGATCGGCACGCAGTTTCGTAGAGCATGACCCATAATTCGGGGTTTTCCTTGCTGTCGTACTTCTGAAGTTTCTCGAGCTTGAAATTCTTGGGCCATATGACTTGGCGAAGGTGTGGAGTGAACTGCTTCAGACCCGGCGGACTGTGGGCGGTGTCATACTCCATACGGCGATAGCTTTCATGGGATGCACGATCGTTGGCTCTCTGGTTGATGCGAGCACGCAGATCACGTCCACTGAGGTAATGGCGAAGATCTTTATTGCCATCACGGCGATCTCGATTGCCATCTGGATTAGCCCTACGACCGTGGTTATCATGGTGATCGTCGCGGTTATCTCGGTGGTTGTCACCTTGAATGTCGTGGCGGTTATCCACCCGACGGCGGTTTTCATCCCGACCGCCATCATGACCACCGTTTCCGCCTTGATGGTTGTCCGACGGGTCGTTGTTGTGCGAGCCGCGTCGGTTGAGCGGCTGTGAGCGACTTGAGTATTGGCGGCTGTGGCTTGATTCAACTGAAATGGATGGAGCCCGGGCTTGATTCATCTCTGCGGTCTGAGCCATAGCAGCCATCAGATAAGCTTGTATGTCATCACGGACTGCTTGGGTCTCGGGAGTGTTGGGCAGCCGCTGCATTATCGCCATGGCGACGGCTACGTTGGCGCTTGGGGTCTTGAAGACTTGTTTGTCCCCCACCCTGTCGAAAGCATTGTTGAGGTCACGTGGTTGGACCCTTATGCGTCGTGCCTCCTGGTCTGCTTCAGCTTCGATTTGCCGGCGATTAAACCGGTCAATATTGCGTGCTTCGCGTGTAGTCTTTTCTTGTTCTGTTTCGCCGACTGCTGGCGGCTCGTCATTGCTAACAACATGGATCAAATCCCCTCGTCTTGGCGGGAAAGACGGAAATTGGGGGAAACCCGGGGCGTGGTCTGGCAGATCCAAATCGTATTTGACGCCTTCATCTTCGTGACGCTGAAGCTCGGTGTGGACAGATGCGTTGGATGCGATGCCGGATGAGGAGCTGGAGTCACCCTCTCGGACCGTGTGGACAGATCCTTCTTGATAATCTTCAATCTGGACCATGTTGACGATGTTGCATGGCTTCGGCTGAGATCGGTGTATAGGACACAGATCCGAGCGGCATCGTAGACTGCCCGCGTAGCAGGAGGTAGCGTTTTGCAGGCCGTAGGGCTGGACCTGGTGGTTCTCTATCGGGACTTCGTACTCGTAGAGTCGGAGACTCGTCGCGAAGGCTGGCTGGCGACGAGCGAAGCGCTCCTCAGGAGTAGATACGACCACGAGATCTGTTCCAAGTCGCGCAGGACGACTGGTCCGAGCTGGTCGGATAGATCTGTTGTGGGGAGCTGTTACCTACTCATTAGGTTGGCTTTGAACCATATTTACCAGAGCTAGGGTTTCAGCGAGTTTGATGCCGACCCGATCGATGGAGTCGAGCAGGTCGGTGTTGTCGATCTGCTTTCCTCTGTTATGGGGAAGCAGATGACGGGTTATCGGCGTGGCTGTAGGCGTGGTCGGAGCCAGATGTACCATGGTCGGAGCTAGATTCATCATGGTAGGAGCCATGTTTACCGTGGTCAGAGCCGTGTTCACCGTGGTCGGAGCCGTAGCCGATGCAGGTGAAGTAGTCGTCGGCGCAGGTTGGATCCACGCCTCCTCCGTGGCCTTGGCGATGGAGTCATCGGCGCCAGTAGTCCAGGTGATCTGGCCGACGGTGAACATGAGGCCGTTGGGCGTAGCCATGGAGCCGGAGATGATGACCGTCTTGTTTGCCTGGAGAGCAGTACGCACACCCCCTACCTGGCGCGCCACTATCGACAAAATATGGTCGGTAGTCTACCTAAGGGTATGCCCAAGGTAGTAGATTATCGGCAGACAGATGCACAAGCCCCCAAACAAGACGGTGACGCAAGACAGACACAAGGTTTTATCCAGGTTTGGCCACCAAGAAGGCGTAATACCTACGTCCTGCGTCTGATTTGTATTGCTGTATGTCAATGAGAGATGTTTTTTAGAGGGGTCCCCTGCCCGCCTTATATAGTCCGGGGGCAGGGTTACAGATCTAGAAACTCATCCTAGTCAGTTACAATTGCCATATGTGGCCAGATAAGGATTCCTATTCTAACCGACCAGGATCCTGCTTGGTCACCAAATCCGTATTGATTCCTTGTGCGGGACTCCGATCAGGTTAACTGGGCCGCACGTCGTCTTTCGGGTGGACTGAACCCATCGATCCGGGCCAGCCCAAGCCTAGCCGTAAGGGTATAGGGGTCAATACCCCCACAGCAACTGACTCTATTGTCACCCCATGATGGAGAAGACACCTTATGAGCTATTGAATGGAAGAAAGCCAAACATAGCATACTTTTGGGTATTTGGTTGTAAATGCTATATATTGAAGAAAGGCACTATATTGAGCAAGTTTGAAAAGAAATGTGATGAAGGTTTCTTGCTTGGTTACTCCACTACTAGCAAGGCTTATAGAGTTTGGAATTTGGCTAGTGGTACTCTTGAGGAGGTTCATGATGTGGAGTTTGATGAAATAAATGGTTCCCAAGAGGAAGATGAAAATCTAGATGATGTGAAAGGAACTCAATTGGTCAAGGCAATGAGAAACATGGACATTGGTGAGTTAAGGCCTAGAGAGGTGATTGATGTTGAATATGACAAGAATCAAGTGCTCTCTAACTCAAATGTGCAAGCTAGTAGTTCTCACGATCAAATCCATGCAAGCACTAGTGATGGCAATGTGCAAGATCAACAAGTGGCTAGTTCATCATCTCAACCAAGTGATCAATCAAATGCTAGCAATCAAGTGCAAGTGCTTCAACCAATCAATGTTGCAAGAGATCATCCATTGGACACTATCATTGGTGATATTTCGAGAGGTGTGCAAACTAGATCAAGATTGGCTTCATTTTGTGAGCATTTCTCATTTGTGTCATCCATTGAACATAAGAAGATAGATGAAGCTTTGAGGGATGTTGATTGGGTCACTGCTATACATGAAGAGCTAAACAACTTCACAAGAAACCAAGTATGGGATTTAGTAGAGAGGCCTAAGAATCATAATGTGATTGGAACCAAGTGGGTCTTTCGGAACAAGCAAGATCAAGATGGGATAGTAATAAGGAACAAAGCAAGATTGGTAGCTCAAGGTTACACTCAAGTTGAAGGTCTTGACTTTGGAGAAACATATGCCCCGATTGCAAGATTGAAAGCAATTAGGATCTTGCTAGCCTATGCTTGTGCCCACAACATCAGGTTGTACCAAATGGATGTGAAGAGTGCATTTCTCAATGGGTACATCAATGAGCTTGTGTATGTTGAGCAACCTCCTGGTTTTGAAGATGAAAAGAAACCCAACCATGTTTACAAGTTAAGAAAGGCTTTGTATGGATTGAAACAAGCACCAAGAGCATGGTATGAGAGATTGAGGGATTTCCTACTCTCTAAGGGATTCAAGATGGAAAAGGTTGACGCCACTCTCTTCACCAAGAAGCTTGGAAATGACTTGTTTGTAATGCAAATCTATGTTGATGATATCATATTTGGGTCAACAAATCAAGATTTTTGTGAGGAGTTTGGCAAGATGATGGCAAGTGAGTTTGAGATGTCCATGATTAGAGAACTTAGTTACTTCCTTGGTCTTCAAATCAAGCAAATGAAGAATGACACATTTGTGAGTCAAGGCAAGTATATCAAGGACATGCTCAAGAAGTTTGGAATGGATGATAGTAAAGCTATGAGTACACCAATGGGGACAAGTGGAAGCTTGGATAGTGATGCTAGTGGCAACATGGTGGATCAAAAGATGTATCGATCTATGATTGGAAGCCTACTCTATGTGACTGCATCTAGACCAGATGTGATGTTTAGTGTATGCATGTGTGCTAGATTTCAAGCCGCACCAAGAGAAAGTCATTTGAAGGCAACTAAAAGGATATTGAGGTACTTGAAGCATACACAACATGTTGGATTATGGTATCCCAAAGGAGCAAGATTTGAGTTGATTGGATATTCGGACTCCGATTATGCGGGATGCAAAGTTGAGAGAAAGAGCACATCGGGCACATGTCAACTATTGGGAAGATCACTTGTATTTTGGTCATCAAAGAAGCAAAATAGTGTAGCACTTTCGACCGCCAAAGCGGAGTACATTTTGGTCGGTAGTTGTTGTGCTCAATTACTTTGGATAAAGGCTACTTTGAGTGATTTTGGAATTAGAATCAAGCAAGTGCCATTGCTATGTGATAATGAAAGTGCCATCAAACTCACAAACAACCCGGTTCAACACTCAAGAACAAAGCATATAGATGTTCATCATCACTTCATAAGAGATCACCAACAAAAAGGGGACATTTGCATAGAGAGTGTGGGCACCGAAGATCAACTTGCCGACATATTCACCAAGCCACTTGATGAGAAGAGGTTTTGCAAGCTAAGGAATGAATTGAACATACTCGACTTCACCAATATGTGTTGATGCAACCCCATTATATGACATGCCTCTCCTTTGAGCAATACAAGGTATAAATTGATTGGCATGACATTCATCCTTGCTAAGGACATGATTAGTGCATCTAGACATATTTCACATTTGAATAGGCTCATTCATGAAAATCAAATGAATTTGATGCTTGTATGTTACCACTATTGCTTGTGTGTTTGAAATGATCTAGTGGTAGCATATGACATGTTTGTGGGCTTGTAAACCTAGTGTTTGATCTATAAAATGAGCTATAAGTGTTTAACTCAACATGGTACAAGATAACCCTTATTTGGAGGTGTGAAGAAGCTTGTCCTTGGATCAAACCGAGTTAAATATCTTTTGCAAGTAATCTAGATTGAACAAAATTGAAAAATGATCCTCATTTCACATGGTTTCACCCCAACCTATCTATAATTTGAACCTATCTATACTTTAAGCATGTGTGGTCATTGATGACAAAGGGGGAGAGAAACAAAGATAAGTGGGAAGAAATAGTATAGAGAGATAAGATATGACAAAGGAAGGGGATCAATTAATTTTGAGCACACAAGTAGGGGGAGCAAGCTCATGAACTTGTATGGTGCATTTGAATGTGCATTTCATATGTTTGCTTGCATGGCACGAGTCTTAAATTTCAACATCCATGCTTGTGTGGTGTATGCTAATTGTAAATTTGCATGATGAAATGTAAATCTAGCATGTATAGGTCATCTAATGATTTCATTCCCATATATTTACAAGTGGTATCTAGCTATCAAGTGGTATCTAGCTAAAGTAACTAGACTTATGTTCATCACATGGAAACTAGACCCTTACTTGTAATATTGATCTCATGGGGTATTCTAGTTTTTATGTATGTCTAGTTACTAATGGTGCTAAGGATGGTATAATGGTGCACTCCGATTGGTATCACGCTTTAAAGGTCCATCTCTTATACCTTAGCATCATTTGATAGAAATTGTCTCCTATATTTCCTATCTAAGCATATGTGCAAAGCTTCAATCCAAACTCTTAGCACATATGTAGGGGGAGCAATTGCTACCATATGAAGTTCATGAAACTTGTCCATATTCTTTACACATGGTAAATATGCTTGGGCAAGCAACATGAATTCAATTGAATCTTATTTCATATCTTTGTATAAGGGTTGTCATCAATTACCAAAAAGGGGGAGATTGAAAGCTCTAGTTTAGTTTTGGTTAATTGATGAAACCCTAAGTGCTAACCTAGTTTATCAAAGTGATCATGAGATAGGTAGCACTATTCCAAGTGATGGAGCAATGACGAAGATCATGACAATGGTGATGGCATGGTCATGATCAAAGGCTTGAACTTGGAAAAGAAGAAAGAGAAAAAAAGGCTCAAGGCAAAGGTATAAAATGTAGGAGCCATTTTGTTTTAGTGATTAAGACACTTAGTGAGTGTGATCACATTTAGGATAGATAGCCGTACTATTAAGAGGAGTGAAACTCATATCGAAATGTGGTTATCAAAGTGCCACTAGATGCTCTAATTCATTGCATATGCATTTAGGATCTAGTGGAGTGCTAACACCCTTGAAAAATATTTGTGAAAATGTAACACCCCTGGTGTTTGGCTTCCATATTTGCACTTGCATTTCATGAACATGAGCATCATTCATCCATTCATGAGCTTATATTGCATGCAACATGTTTTCGAAACATTGCAACATATTGTTATATTTCATGTGTGCTTGTTTTCTAAAATGAATAGTGTGCAACACTCAAGTGCAACATGTGCAACTCACTTTAGTGAAACATGGTTAGTTAGTACTATGCAACAAAATCATGAAACATGTGAAACATGACTTTGAAACAAAGGTAACATTTTACTTGTTTTTTCTTGTTTCAATGCCTATGATGCTTGATTCTGGTGTGACCAGTGTGTGGTGTGGCTAATTATTCTCCTAAGTACCTTAGTTATACTTAGAAGGTCATTAGGAACAATGTTCATGTTGATCATTTTGCCTAATTAGGTTTCCAAGTCATGGTTTGACTATTATGGAACCTAAGAGCTCCTGAGTTTGACTGTTTAAAAAGTATAGCTTAGATTGTTTGCATGTCTGAGCAACCTAAAGAAAAGTTGTAGCAAATTTTATGAGGAACAAACTTTGTTTAGAAGCCAAGTCATGAAAATGAGCAGAACATGTTCAAATAGGGCCCACAAGCCTGAGATCAGTGCTGTTTCAACACTTAGAAATTTTCTAAGTGCTGGAACTGCTTTCCAGTTTCATGAAGACGACTTTGGAACCTTGTAGATGGAAATCCATGGCGAATTAGCTCAAGCTCATGTTGAGTCATTTGGAGTACTCACTTAGCTCTATCATGTAGTCCAACTAGATTAGAATTTGGCCAAGCCGATTAGGAGTTATGCAGCGTTGAAAATCGCCTGTCAGTCGGTTCACTTGGTAACTTAATTGGATTTTCAGACTTGCTACAGTGACCGGCCGGCAGCAGAGCCTTGCCGCCGCGTTGACGCCACACGCTCACCTGGCCCTGACGACGCTGCGCGCTGGCCAGCGTGAAGAGGAGGATGCCTGTTGCCTCTCCACTCGCCCGCACGCGCTCTGCCTCCCACTCGCTCTCTCTCGCAATGCCGCTGCTCGCCATTGCCGACGCTGCTCGCTTTGCCACCGCAATTCGCCTTTGACGCTGTGTTGTTGGCCAATCCGTCTTGGCCATCACCGCATCTTCTTCCACTCCACCTCCCGGACCTCTCGCTCTACTCCCTTGAACCGTTGGTAAGGCACATTTCGATTTTTGCCGTCGGAGACTTCATCGGAGCACGCTGTGCTTGCGGTTCACGTGGCCGTGGCACTCCACCGCACCACGCACTGCCTCTTCCTCTAGTCCAGCACCGCGCTAGCTTGCTGATGCTCTGGTAGGAATACCTCTAGAAGCTATCGAGCGTGTGCCTGGGAACGCCCCGGTACACCTCACCGTGTCCGCCATGGCTGCGAGCATGAGCACGTCGTGGCCGGCCGCCTTGAACCTTTCCTGCCTCTTCTAGTGCACGCATGAGGACCCTTATGAGCCGTAGTATCTGCCTCGAAGACGTAGTCCTCGAATTCGCCATCGTTGAGCCAGAACAGCCATGCCGACGTGATGCTCGGGGCGCCACCGTGTGACCGTGCGCGCGGCCAAGCTCACCGGCGCTACCCTTGCCGCCCTTACCTTAGGTTGTCTCTGTGTTGGGTCTCTAGGTAACTCTAGTGCCTTTCGCTGGGTGGTACCGTGGCTGGAGTTGGCCGGTGTGCCATCGGGCATCCTCGCCGTCCGCCATGGCCGCCGCCGTCTATGCTTCGAGGGGCCATTCGCCGTGCCCCGTACATCCCTCAACGCGGTTCGGCTTGGAGATAGCGTCGGTGGTGACGCAACCGCCTGAGCCCTCTACACCAGCGAGGAAAAGCTCACCGGAGCACCATGGTAGTCCCTCCCCTATTTTTGTTTCACTGCCATGCGGGCCCTGCTGACGTGTGGACCCCGCGTGACAGTGACTGTGTATTCAAAGGCTAGCTCAGTTATTCTAGAATAGATTGATGTTTTGTAAAAGTTGTATCTCTAGTTTTATAAATCCAAATTTGGTGGTTCCAATTTTGTTAGGATCATAGTGTAGTCTAGTATTTAGGAAAAATATGACATGAACACTTGTAATGGAATTTTTGGATGAATTAAATAGGAACTTGAAATGTGTTTTTAAATGCATGCAAACTTGTTTAAATTATATCTGGAGTTCCTATGCTCCAAAAATAATGAAATTTTGTTGGTAAGCTATTATTGCTTAGTAGAAGCTCTGGTAAAAATTTGAGAGTCATTGCATGTATGGTTTTAGAGTTATAGATTTTCCTTTTATCATTGAATGATCCTTGTGTGAATTGTTGTAATTTATCTAGGAATCCAATGACCATGAAATTTTGTGGGGAGTATCCTAGTACCATAAGTATGCTAGGAAAAATATAAAATTTGTTTCTTGACGCTTTTCACTAGGGTTTCCTAATTATGTCATTTTAAGCCATTATGTCTTATCATTTTTGTGTAGGATGTTATACTTGCTCAAATGATGTGAAATTTTTATAGTGGTCTAATTGGAGCATGTAGTACCTACTGTAATTTTTGTAGATTAAATGGTGTAGTTCTCATATATGTTTGTCATTTCGCTTAATTAATTAAATAAATTAAGAAAGGCATTAAAAGAAATGAATTGATGGTGAACAACTTACTTTCTGGTGTTCTTGTGACATGTGTAATGAGTGAGTAAAGTTAGTTTTGTCCAATTATATGTTTGCAACATAAGTAAATAATTATTTTCTGCATTGTGTCTTTCGGGATAGTTCTGGGGACATTACAAAGTTCCCCATGATATTTTGGTTTGCTGGGAATGTGGTGAGTACAAAAGTTGTAGATAACTTATGTATCTAGCTCCTGTCAAAAGTTGGTGGCATTTGGCCCAGTAGTTTAGGAGCTACAGCTGTTCAAAGCTAGATCCCAGAGTTGCTTGTTCTCTGTCTTGTTAGGACCTGATCATGTAATTCTATAAATTCGACCTGGTAAAGGTTGGGATCAGGTCTTGAGGTCTAAAAACGAATTGTAGGTAATTTCATAAGCTTTCCAAATTATCTTGTGGCATGTCATTTGGAATTGTAGATCTTTAGTTATGGTCAGTTTACCATACTGCTGTATAGTCTCTGTTTCGCTGAAATAAGAATGTTTGTGTGCAAGCCTTGTTGCAATGTTCTTGTTGATTGTTTGGGTGCTCGCCTAACTTGAGAACATGCTTAGGTGCAGGTGCTAGGTCCTTAACTGAAGATGAGCAATTGTACGTTAGATTGTATAAACTTGGTAAGTAAAGTGATTTGAATAGAGCCTAAGTCAGAAAATGCGGACTGCAGTAAGCATGTGCATTCCCCGAGCATCCCTAACTTTGTTCATGTGCATCCATGATATTTATCTTGCGCATTTATGCAATAGGTGTGCCGGAGGGAGTGACGCTGCTGGAGTTCGAGGGAGCCAACCAGGAGGAGGAGCCCGAGGTGCAGGAAATCGACGAAGCAGCCGCCGAGGAGGAATTGCCCGAGTGCCCTAACCACCAACCGTCCTCTTTCCTGAAAGGCAAGCCCCAGAGCATATTAAGTCCCCCATGTTTTTACAAATATCTTGAGTATCTTTTATTCGTTGATGATGCATTAAGTATAGGAATTGGTTGGAACCAATTGTTGCATTATCTATCCATCCTTGTCCAGATATCGTACTTGAATCCTATTTAAGTTCAGGAATGGGTTAAATGCTTAGCCATGCTTAGTGCGTTAGAAGTCAGGTGATTGCCTATCACCTGTGAGCTTTAGGATGAGGTGGATCACGGTTGGCTATATTTGCTATCGTGGAAAAGAACCATGTTAATAATGAATTAAGACCGGGTGGAGTCTTGTGTAGGTTTGGACATAGTGACTCCGTCTGTGTCGTTTAAGGACCGATACGCTGTACATCCTTATGTCATGTCGAACGCAGCCTAACACTTAGCTGGCCGGATAAGTCATTCCGACCGCAAAGCCTAGTAGCTCGATTCAGGCCGGGGACACGAGCAGGGGTCCACAATCTGGATGGAAGTAAGGATGTGCAGGGAGCCATTGGCGTAAGCCCAAGGGTGGGTTAAATCACCGAGCACTTATGGCAGAGTGGTTCTCTGATTTGTGGCACTGATCGGACTCACGACTCCTGAATTGTACCAAAGGTGACTTGTTTGCGACCCTGACGGGGGAAGCAAGGTTTGTGTTTAGGAATACCCCTCCAGCTGGATAGGAATCGATTCGAATCGCCGTCTCTCCCAGATAGTGAGAACTTGACTGAGCAGCGGCAACGTAGATTCAATTAATTTAACGATATGGTTAAATAGATGATGATGATAATGTTGCCACGATTTATACCTGATATGGTTATTAATGTTTGCATCTTAATCAAATAATTGCTTAGTACATGTGCTAATATAGATGACAGGTTAATGGCTAAAAGTCACTGCTAGTTCAGGTTAAGAGTTGATCATTATTACTTATGCTTTTTCGCAAAAAGAAAGTGTCAGCCAGATCCACTAAATTAAGCTATGCATGATCCTTGGTGTCATTTGTTTTGGTTTCCGATGGGTAAGTCTAGCTGAGTATATTCTCGTACTTAGGGTTTATTCCCTCTTATTACAGATGACCTTCTATATTAGGGCTTCTATAAGTATTGTCTCCACCCGGCGGGTGATGAAGACTAGATCATGGGCATGATTGCTGTTTCTCTTATCTGAATGCTTTTGTGGGTTGTGATCAGCAAACCAATATTTGTATTTGAACTCGGTGTGTAAGTTAAACTATTTGCTTCCGCATACTTTACAAGACCTATTTTGTAATAATGATGACTCTGAGGTGTTGTAACCTATTTGCAAACCGTCTGTGATATGTTGTAACGTACGATATGTTATGTTGAATTACTATGATCTTGGTTGTATGTAAGTTGGTTTGAAATCCTTCGTGGTTTCAGTTGACTACCGGGTTTATATGGGCTCAAGTGCGAGAATTTGATCGTTTCGGCGATTGTTTTTGTACTTGTGCTCTTATAAATTGGTCGGTTCTGTGATAGTTGGCATCAGAGCTAGATTCAACACTAAACATGTCATACGGGTATTTAAAACAAAAGTTTTTGTTATGAAAACGGTTTTCCAACTTATAGTTATATATAAGTGTTCAAAAATAAAAAAATTTATGGTGTACTGGTGATCACATCCTTTGTAGCCCACTTAAGGACTTCTAGGTGGCTTATATATAATTACTAACTTGGGGGAAATTGATTGTTTCTATTTCGTCGTCCATGCGGCGTGCTATTGCATGGGTGCCATTCGCTTGAATGGTAATGTATGGATCAATTGCCACTACGCTAAGGTAAGTGTGAGTTGTGAGAGCATGACCGTCCAACCATCGGTCTAGGGGAGAGTTAGTTGTGGTTACTGGAGTATTTACATGTTGCATACAGGTATATATGAAGGTACTTAATTGTGGGTACATCTGTCGAGTAGTTTGGATACCAAAGTATATATATCTGGGGATGTATATATGGAGAGTATCTTAGTTACTACTTTTGTTATTAGCATTATATCTTGTTGGGTTGGGCTGTAATGAAGTTTTCTACAGGTACGCTAACAACGCACCATGTAGATCGACTAGTTACCACTAATTGAGAGAACGTATGTATGCCACCGTATATTCCACTAAAACTTAAATTTTCTTAGGTTTGTGAGGACATACTGAACGAGCATGCATCATATTCACTCATGTCATTCATATTGCATTACTCCCTCCCTTATAATTGCTTATCCCAAGTATTAAGTTCAATCTCTCAGCAAAATAATCCTCTCACGTGAGTTGCATCCCTTGTTGATACAGATGGCCGCGCACGTGTTTCCTACTAGTGGCAGCACCTTTTTGGACCAGTTCGGTACGCCCACCTTGCTCTAGAGGGTGCTCAGTTCAGTTGGGTATCCGAAGGCACCCCGCTACACATGGAGGCAGGCGTTACCATTGGGAGATGTACCTTGGTACGTTGTGACCTTTATAGTGCCGCAGAACCCCACGAGACCATTGTGGCATAGGTGGAGAATTGAGACTAACGGGCAAAGCCCATGGGAAGCCACTCAAGTTGGTGCCCTTGATGTGCTAATGGATATAGCACAGAGCTTCGGGGATGAGCTAGTGGGTGGACCAGCTTCATCCATTCCCCAAGTGGCTCCTACCGAGGCTGAGTGGACTCAAGAGGTTGGCCAGGCCTTGGTTCGAGGCCGTGGTGAACGTGTTTAGAGCGACAATGCTGGAATGAGTGCTATGATGGAAGTCTTGAAGCTTTGTCGAGTCAGGCAGGACACCCTTTCTAGTGTGTTAGAAGAAGCTGGCAAGGCAATGGCAGCCCAACACAAGTTCAGGTTGCGTGCCCGTAAATATTGCCGTAGGGTGGATGCATGTGGGCGAGCTCAGCAAGAAGTAGATGAGATTCGAGGTATTGCAAATTATCGCCTACTGCAGTGGGGTCAAATAGCACGTGAGAGAGACGAGCTTCATAACCAGCTTATGAACCTCACCATAGAGAGAGATGAGGCAGCACAAGAGTTGGATCGTGTGACCCGTCATAGAGATGCAGCTTTAGAGTTAGCAGAAGAAAGATGTTAGGGCTGGATCATGGCTAACCACAATGCCTTTCAAAGGGAGCATGAGCTCCAAGAGCAGCTTGAAGAGCTTCAGGTTGAACACCATCAACTGAACAACCGTCTATTTCCTATTCCTCACCCCATACCAAGGTATCCTAATGTGGGTGGACCTCAAGTGATTGAGGCCAATGAAGAAGAAGAGGACGTGCAGATGGATGACAATGCAGCTGAACCTGCAAATAAAGAAGAGGAGGAAGATCCGGAAGAAGTCCAAGGCATCTCTGATGTGGATAGCGATCACTTCGATGAGTAGTTAGTTAGCAAGTCTCACTAGTTTAAGCTTTTGCAGTCATTGGTGTAATGGACCTAGTACTATGATTGATGTGGGATGTACCTTTTAATTCGAACTTGGCATGTAATGTACTTTAATCTGCTCCCGTCAGGATGCGTATCTTGTTGGTTAAGTTTAAAACTTGTCATGTTGGAATGCACTGCGCATGGCACTAGTAATCTAATTGATGATGTAGTGATTGGAGAATGAATTATTGCCTCTGTTTATTGTATAAAGTTTTCATTCTCTCCAGTAAATTTAGTTTGGCATAATTACATTATTCCTCTTCAATGTGCTAACATCACCAATAATTGCTGGTTGCGCATGGTTGCAGATGCCTCGCACTCATTCCACTGGTGCGGCTGGTGATGATGACGATCTTCCACTGCCACCACCACCCACACCAATAGAATTGATGGCAATTCTCGCGAAAGGATAGCGCACTATGGCTGAGGCTCTCCGCACGATTGCAAATCGTGATGGTCATGGTGCACGCCAAGGACCAGAACTAAATCAATATAGCGACTTCAAAGATTTTCTTAACACTAAACCATCGATCTTCAAGGAGGCTGAAGAGCCTCTCCAAGCTGATGAGTGGTTGAACACTCTCAAGCAGAAGTTCCATCTGCTTCGCTTGACTAAGGTGCTAAAGACTAAGTATGCATCTCACCAACTGCATGGGCCAGCTGGTATTTGGTGGAGTCATCATTGGTCCACTATGCCCGCTAATGCCCAAATCACTTGGGATCAGTTCAAGTCTGCTTTCAGGGGAAATTATATTCCTCCTGGTCTCATGGCAATCAAGCATACGGAGTTCATGAAGCTGACCTAGGGGAACAAGAGCTTGAATGAATACCTACAGGCTTTCAATAACCTTGCAAGGTATGCTACTGAGTCTGTTGACACTGATGCCAAAAAGATCACTAGTTTCAAGCAGGGACTTAGCCCCAAATTGATAAAGACCATGGGAAATTGCAAGTGTGCTCATTTTAATGAGTTTGTGAGTGATGCTTTATAACAAGAGAACAACAATGCTGTATATGCTGCTTCGAAGAATCGTAAGAGGGCCTATGAGGCGGGTGCCTCCTAATCCAAGGGTCCAGTCACACAGAGGGCTCCATTCCATTCTCCAGCATCAGCTGCTAAGTTCTGCCCACCATTGAAGAAGAATCCAGGTAAGACTAGGTTTCGCAAGGCGTTTATAGTTGCTCTTCCTAAGGGCACTACCAGTCAAGGCAGTTCCAATGTTCCGCCAAGCAACATGCCGGGCTGGAACTGCAACAAGCCAGGCCACTGGTCGAGGAAGTGTCCTTACCCCAAGAAGAATAACTACCAAGGTGGCCGTCAGGTGCAGGTGAACCACACTAATATTGCTGATATTCCGTTAGGAGAGGTAGTAACGGCTGGTAAGTTTCTGGTGGATCAACACCCCACAGTTGTACTATTTGATTCGGGTGCTTCATATTCTTTTATTAGTCCCACATTTGCATCCAAGTTTATGCAGAAAACATACACTATTGAGGGTGAGGGTTATTGTATTAGGGCTGCCAGTGGTACTATCCCAACCAAGCTTGTAGTTGGGGACGTATAATTTGAGATAGAGGGGCGAAGTTATCAGGTTGATCTGGTAGTTTTATCGGGGCTGGGTATCGACGTGATATTGGGAATGAACTAGATGAGCAGTCATGGAGTGCTTATTGATACATCGACTAGAGTAGTCATGCTCAGAGATCCTTGTAATCAGGAGGGTTTTCTAATACAGCTACCCAGGGACATCAATCTTTCTTGTATGACTAATGCGGTGCAAGCAAAGGCTATGGCAGATATCCCTGTCATGTGTGATTTTCTAGATGTTTTCCCGATGATTTGCCCGGATTGCCCCCGGATCGAGATGTGGAGTTCAAGATAGAGTTGCTACCCGATACAACGCCCATCTCTAGAAGGCCGTATAGGATGCCTCCTAATGAACTAGCCAAACTTAAGACCCAGTTGAATAAACTTCTAAAGAAAGGCCTTATCCATCCTAGTTCATCTCCGTGGGGGTGCCCAGCTATCTTCGTAAAGAAGAAGGATCAATCACTACACATGTGTGTAGATTATAGACCCTTGAATGTAGTTACAATCAAGAATAAGTACCCTCTGCCACACATAGATATCTTATTTGACCAGTTGTCTAAAGCAAAAGTCTTTTCCAAGATTGATTTGAGATCTGGTTATTATCAAATCAAAATTCGGCCTGAGGATGTCCCAAAAACTATATTTTCTACAAGATACGGTCTGTATGAGTACCTTGTTATGTCTTTTGGATTGACCAATGCCCCCGCACACTTCATGTATTTGATGAATTTAGTGTTTATGCCCGAGTTGGATAATTTTGTGGTGGTATTTATAGATGATATCCTGGTTTATTCAGAGAATGAAGAAGATCATGTTGAACATTTGCGAGTGGTTCTCACTAGATTGCGGGAACACCAGTTTTATGCAAAGTTCAGCAAGTGTGAATTCTGGCTTCGTGAGGTACCTTTTCTCGGACATGTGTTGTCCGATGGTGGAATTATGGTGGATCCCACCAAAGTGCAAGAAGTGTTGGACTGGAAGGCTCCAATCTTGGTGCACGAGGTTCGGAGTTTTCTGGGATTGGCTGGCTATTATCGTCGCTTCATCCCGAATTTCTCTAAAATAGCCAAGCCTATGACTCAGTTGCTGCAAAAAGACATGAGGTTTGTCTGGACTTTCGAGTGTGATGCGGCTTTCCACACCCTGTGAACTCTTCTAACCTCGGCTTCGGTTTTGGCGCAACCAGATATCGAGAAACCTTTTGATGTGTTCTGCGATGCATCAGGTATAGGTTTAGGAGGTGTTCTTATGCAAGAGGGTAGAGTCATTGCTTACACCTCTCGCCAACTTCAAAAGCATGAGGTGAACTATCCGATGCATGACTTAGAACTCGCTGCAGTTGTTCATGCTTTGAAGGCCTAGAGACATTATTTGCTCGGTAATGTGTGCAATATCTACACTGATCATAAAAGTCTTAAGTACATCTTCACTCAACTGGAGTTGAATATGCATCAGAGAAGATGGCTTGAGTTGATCAAGGATTATAACCTCCAAGTGCACTATCATCCTGGCAAGGCAAATGTCGTTGCGGATGCCTTAAGCAGGAAATCTCATTGCCACTCTTTGATTGAAAGTGACTTCCATTTGTCAAAACTCCTACATCCTGCAGTCCTTCACAACATCACTGTCAGTTGTACTCTACAGAGTCAAATTATCAAGCTACAGAAGATAGATTCAGGTGTGTTCCACATCAAGCGTAAGATGAAAGAGCAAGAAACCAAATATTTTCGGGTAGATGAGAATGACGTGTTATGGTTCAAGGATAGGTTGGTGGTTTTGAAGGATAGAGAGCTTAGAAATCAAATCATATCCGAAGCTCATTCCTCTAAATTATCTATTCATCCTGGTAGTAACAAAATGTATCATGATTTAAAGCCTCGCTTTTGGTGGACCAAGATGAAGGAGATAGCCGCTTATGTGGCTAGGTGTGACACTTGTTGTCGAGTCAAAGCTGTACACATGAAAGCTAGATTGCTTCAGCCACTCTCTATTCTAGGTTGGAAATGGGAGGAGATAAGTATGGATTTTATCGTTGGGCTCCCTACTACTCAGAGGAATTTTAACTCCATTTGGGTGATTGTAGACCGTCTGACCAAGTCTGCACACTTCATTCCTGTCCGCATAGATTTCCGTCCAACTGACTATGCAGAGTTGTACTTTAATCAGATAGTCCGACTTCATGGGATACCTCATACTATTATCTCTGATAGAGGACCACAGTTCACTGCTTGCTTTTGGGAGCACTTACACGGATTATTGGAAACTAAGTTAGTAAGAAGTTCTGCCTATCATCTGCAAACCAATGGGCAAACTGAACGAGTAAATCAAATCTTAGAAGATATGTTGAGAGCATGTGTCATCTTGGCTAAGGGTTCATGGGAAAAGTGGTTGCCCCTAGCTGAATTCTCGTACAATAATAGTTATCAAGAGAGTATCAAGATGGCACTATTTGAAGCTTTGTATGGCCGAAAGTGTAGAACCCCGTTGAATTGGGTAGAAGCCGGTGAAAGGAGATATTATGGAATTGATTTTGTTCAAGAAGCTAAAGAATAAGTCCATACTATCCAAACCCATATGGCCGCAGCTCAAGCTAGGCAGAAATGTTATGCTGATCGACGTAAAAAACCTATTGAGTTCGAAGTTGGAGACTTCGTTTATCTGAAAGTCTCACCCATGAAGAGTGTCCAACATTTTAGTGTGAAGCAAAAGCTTGCGCCGAGATATGTCGGCCCATTTGAAATCATTGGACAAAGTGGTAAGGTAGCATACAAGATCCAATTACCTCCTGAGATGAGTGCTATCTTCAATGTCTTTCACGTATCCCAATTGAAGAAATGTATTCGCGTCCCTGAAGAGAGAGTTCCACTGGGGTATATCGAGTTAAAATTGGATTTGACTTTTGAAGAGAAACTGATCCAAGTAATTGACACTCATGAGCGAGTGACTCGGAGTCGGGTGGTCAGGTTTTACAAGGTCATGTGGAGTAATCAGGGTAGTGAACGCGATGCAACGTGGGAAAGAGAAGATTATTTGAGGGACGGGTATAAGGAATTCTATCAACAATGGTACGCTTGTCAAATCTCGGGACAAGATTTTTATAAGGGGGGAGGCTATAACACCCTTGGTGTTTGGCTTCCACATTTGCACTTGCATTTCATGAACATGAGCATCATTCATCCATTCATGAGCTTATATTGCATGAAACATGTTTTCGAAACATTGCAACATATTGCTATATTTCATGTGTGCTTGTTTTATGAAATGAATAGTGTGCAACACTCAAGTGCAACATGTGCAACTCACTTTAGTGAAACATGGTTAGTTAGTACTATGCAACAAAATCATGAAACATGTGAAACATGACTTTGAAACAAAGGTAACATTTCACTTGTTTTCCTTGTTTCAATGCCTATGATGCTTGATTCTGGTGTGACCAGTGTGTGGTGTTGCTAATTATTCTCCTAAGTACCTTAGTTATACTTAGAAGGTCATTAGGAACAATGTTCATGTTGATCATTTTGCCTAATTAGGTTTCCAAGTCATGGTTTGACTATTATGGAACCCTAGAGCTCCTGAGTTTGACTGTATAAAAAGTGTAGCTTAGATTGTTTGTATGTCTAAGCAACCTAAAGCAAAGTTGTAGCAAATTTTATGAGGAACAAACTTTGTTTAGAAGCTAAGTCATGAAAATGAGCAAAACATGTTCAAATAGGGCCCACAAGCCTGAGATCAGTGCTGTTTCAACACTTAGAAATTTTCCAAGTGTTGGAACTGCTTTCCAGTTTCATGAAGACGACTTTGGAACCTTGTAGATGGAAATCCATGGCGAATTAGCTCAAGCTCATGTTGAGTCTTTTGGAGTACTCACTTAGCTCTATCACATAGTCCAACTAGATTAGAATTTGGCTGAGCCAATTAGGAGTTATGCAGCGTTGAAAATCGCCTGTCAGTCGGTTCACTTGGTAACTGAATCGGATTTTCAGACTTGCTACAGTGACCGACCGGCAGCAGAGCCTTGTCGCCGCATGGATGCCATGCACCCAGCAGGCCCTAACCACGCTGCGTGCTGGCTGACGTGAAGAGGAGGACGCCTACTGCCTCTCCGCTCGCCCACACGCGCTCTGCCTCCCACTCGCTCTCTCTCGCAACGCCGCTGGTCGCCATTGCCGACGCCGCTCGCTTTGCCACCGCAATTCGCCTTTGATGCCATGCTATTGGCCAATTTGTCTCGGCCATCACCGCATCTTCTTCCACTCCACCTTCTGGACCTCTCGCTCTACTCCCTTAAACCGTTGGTAAGGCACATTTTGATTTCCGCCGTCGGAGACTTCACCGGAGCACGCCGTGCTTGTGGTTCACGTGGCCGTGGCACTCCACCGCACCATGCACTGCCTCTTCCTCCAGTTCGACACCGCGCTAGCTTGCTGATGCTCTGGTAGGAATAGCTCTAGACGCTACCGAGCGTGTGCCTGGGAACACCCCGGTGCACCTCACCGTGTCCGCCATGGCCGCGAGCACGAGCTCGTCGTGGCCGGCCGCCTTGAACCTTTCCTGCCTCTTCTACCACACGCATGAGGACCCTTATGAGCCATAGTATCTACCTCGAAGATGTAGTCCTCAGATTCACCGCTGTTGAGCCGGAACAGCCATGCCGCCTTAATGCTCGGGGCGCCGCCGTGTGACCGTGCGCGTGGCCAAGCTCACCGGCGCTACCCTAGCCGCCCTTACCTTAGGTTGTCTCTACGTTGGGTTTCTAGGTAACTCTAGTGCCTTTCACTGGATGGTACCGTGGCCAAAGTTGGCCAGCGTGCCATCGGGCATCCTCACCGTCCGCCATGGCCACCGCCGTCTATGCTCCAAGGGGCCATTCGCCGTGCCCCGTACATCCCTCAACGCGGTTCGGCTCGGAGATAGCGTCGGTGGTGACGCAACCGCCTGAGCCCTCCGCGCTGACGAGGAAAAGCTCGTTGGAGCACCGTGGCAGTCCCTCCCCTGTTTCCGTTTCACTGCCATGCGGGCCCTGCTGACGTGTGGACCCCGCGTGACAGTGACAGTGTATTCAAAGGCTAGCTCAATTATTCCAGAATTGATTGATGTTTTGTAAAAATTGTATCTCTAGTTTTATAAATCCAAATTTGGTGGTTCTAATTTTGTTAGGATCATAGTGAAGTCTAGTATTTAGGAAAAATATGACATGAACACTTGTAGTGGAATTTTTGGATGAATTAAATAGGAACTTGAAATGTATTTTTAAATGCATGCAAACTTGTTTAAATTATATCTGGAGTTCCTGTGCTCCAAAAATTATGAAATTTTGTTGGTAAGCTATTATTGCTTAGTAGAAGCTCTAGTAAAAATTTTAGAGTCATTGCGTGTATGGTTTTTGAGTTATAGATTTTCCTTTTATCATTGAATGATCCTTGTGTGAATTTTTGTAATTTATCTAGGAATCCAATGACCATGAAATTTTGTGGGGAGTATCCTAGTACCTTAAGGATGCTAGGAAAAATATAAAATCTGTCACTTGACACTTTTCACTAGGGTTTCCTAATTATGTCATTTTAAGCCATTATGTCTTATCATTTTTGTGTAGGATGTTATACTTGCTCAAATGATGTGAAATTTTTATAGTGGTTTACTTGGAGCATGTAGTACCTACTGTAATTTTGGTAGATTAAATGGTGTAGTTCTCATATATGTTTGTCATTTCTCTTAATTAATTAAATAAATTAAGAAAGGCATTAAAAGAAATGAATTGATGGTGAACACCTTACTTTCTGGTGTTCTTGTGACATGTGTGTTGAGTGAGTAAAGTTAGTTTTGTCCTATTATATGTTTGCAACATAAGTTACTAATTATTTTTTTGCATTGTGTCTTTCAGGACAGTTCTGGGGACTTTACAAAGTTCCCCATGATATTTTGGTTTGCTGGGAATATGGTGAATACAAAATTTGTAGATAACTTATGTATCTAGCTCCTGTCAAAATTTGGTAGCATTTGGCCTAGTAGTTGAGGAGCTACAGCTGTTCAAAGTTAGATCCTTGAGTTGCTTGTTCTCTGTCTTGTTAGGACCTGATCATGTAATTCTGTAAATTCGACCTGGTAAAGGTTGGAATCATGCCTTGAGGTATAAAAATGAATTGTAGGTAATTTCATAAGCTTTCCAAATTGTCTTGTGGCATGTCATTTGGAATTGTAGATATTCAGTTATGGTCAGTTTACCGTACCGTTGTATAGTCTCTGTTTCGCTGAAATATGAATGTTTGTGTGCATGCCTTGTTGTAATGTTCTTGTTGATTGTTTATGTGCTAGCCTAACTTGAGAACATGCTTAGGTGCAGGTGCTAGGTCCTTAACTGAAGATGAGTAATTGTACATTAGATTGTATAAACTTGGTAAGTAAAGTGATTTGAATAGAGCCTAAGTCGGAAAATGCGGACTGCAGTAAGCATGTGCATTTCCCGAGCATCCCTAACTTCTCTTATCTGAATGCTTTTGTGGGTTGTGATTAGCAAACCAGTATTTGTATTTAAACTTGGTGTGTAAGTTAAACTATTTGCTTTCGCATACTTTACAAGACCTGTTTTGTAATAACGATGACTCTGAGGTGTTGTAACCTATTTGCAAACCATCTGTGATATGTTGTAACGTACGATATGTTATGTTGAATTACTATGATCTTGGTTGTATGCAAGTTGGTTTGAAATCCTTCATGGTTTCAGTTGACTACCGGGTTTATATGGGCTCAAGTGCGAGAATTTGATCGTTTCGGCGATTGTTTTTGTACTTGTGCTCTTATAAATTGGTCGGTTCTATGACAGAAAATATGCTAACACATGTGCACAAGGCGATACACTTGGTGGTTGGCACATTTGAGCAAGGGTGAAGGAGATAGAAATGATAGAGGGTCAGTCTTGCTGTTTTAGAACTGACCGGACGCTGGTCTCAGGGAGACCGGTGCATCCGGTCAGGTGTGGCAGTGATACCCTGGCGTCGGTCATGTGACCGGACGCTGGGCCTCTGACTGACCGAACGCTGGAAGGATGCGTCCGGTCAGAGCTGACGTGGCTGCACAGATGTCAGGGTGTCCGGTCAAGGTCGACCGGATGCGTCCGGTCAAGGTCGACCGGATGCGTCCAGTCAAGTTTTGCCGTCCTTGGGAGCTTACTAGAAATGACAGGACTCTGGGTGTTCGGTGTCCGGTCACTTATGGTAGAGCGTCCGGTCAACTATCGACCGTTGAGATCAGACGACTCCTGTTGAACGCAGGATGACACGTGGCCGCCATTGGGCGACCGGACGCTGAGCCCTGCGTCCGGTCAGTATGACCGGAGTGTCCGGTCACCTCGATCAGTACCCAGTGAAGGGGTACAACGGCTCTATTTCGTGGTGGCTTCTATTTAAGCCCCATGGCCGGCTCAAGCTCATTTCTCTTGCACATTTTCATTGACATAACAACCTTATGAGCTTAGCCAAAGCACTCCCACTCATCTCCATCATTGATCCATCATCTTTGTGAGATTGGGAGAGAATCCAAGTGCATTGCTTGAGTGATTGCATCTAGAGGCACTTGGTATTCGTGTTGCGCTGCGGATTTCGCTTGTTACTCTTGGTGGTTGCCACCACCTAGACAGCTTGTTGCAGCGGTGAAGGATCGGCACGAGTTGGTGATTGTTCGTGGCCGCCTTCGATGATTGTGAGGGGAGTTGTACCTTTCCCGGTGGAGTGCCGAAAGGTAACTCTAGTGAATTACTCGTGTCATTGAGTTACCTCACTTGTGAGTAGGTTCTTGCGGTGTCCATTCATGTGGATGAGGTTTGTGAAACACCTCTTCGCCGCCGAACCACCAAGTGTTGGTCAACACAACGGGGACGTAGCGTGTTGGCAAGCACGTGAACCTCGGGAGAAAATCGATTGTCTCTTGTCATTTGTATTCTCCCGGTGATTGGCTTAATCTTCATCTTGTGATTGGTTCACTCCTCTACACGGTAGTATAATCACCCTACTCACTCATTTATATTCTTGTAAACTAGTTGTGGCAAGCTCTTTAGTGTAATTAGAATTGAGAGCTTATTTTGTTATTTTAAGTTCATCTAGTGGAGCTCTTTAGAGTATGAAGTTTGAAAGATCTTAGTGAGTAGTATCTTTGCAAGTTGTGTGCCTAGTAATCATTGCAACTAAAATTGTTGGATATGTAGCTTGCAACCCTTGTAGAGCTAGAGCAAGTTTGCATTTCGCTATTTGTCATACTAATCAAATTGCTCTAATTGATTTGTAGATTTTTAAATAGACTATTCACCCTCCCTCTAGCCATATTAGGACCTTTCAACGATATGTGCTGTAAATATGATGCGTAAGCTTTGGAATTTAGCCTTTCGAGCCACTTAAAATGAAATCAATCCACGTCAAGGACCCTCTACCCGCGTGGACTATCAAAATAAAATGGTAGTCGCTCCATGCCTGAATAAATCATTTTTTAGTGTTATCTTAAGTAAAATAAATAAATTTGACTGATGTTTTAGAAACAATACAACAATATTTAGGACACCAGATAAATAAATTATGAAAATATATTTTATAATAGTGTATCTATTGATATTAATTTTATGTCATAAATCTAGATGCTCTGTTTTATATATTTGGTCAAACTTAGGAAGTCAAACTTTTATTCAGTTTGACCAAATATGTGTAAATAAGCTATGATACGTATAATAAGTATTAACATAATGGAGCCAGCTCCATCGACGTGAAGGCACGGTAGCTCGATTCCCCTCCCACTCCCTAGGCACCTTCTGCTTCTGGGTTTAATCCCACCTCGCTGGCCTAGCCGTGGCTTCCAGTCCCTGGTTGAGCCTGGCCTAAGGCTGCCTTGAACTGGCGGTGCAATTTTTTATTTGATGAATTGTAAACTGATTTTTCGTTTTTTGCTTTAGGTTTCAAAGATGGGCGGCATTCGTGCTTCTGTCACAGCCCCATGGTTGTCAGCCTCCCGCTCGCGCCCAGTCCTCCCTCGCGCGCAACTGTGCCTAGGCGCCCGCTCTTGTGTCGGCGACGACGCCACGCCTCCCCCCAACCATGGTAAAGGAAATTTTCTCAAGCAAATTTTTTTTCGAATAAATTAAAAAGATGAGTTGAATTCAGGCCCTGCTCGAATTCAACACAAGACCATTTCACACGTATTTTGTATTTGATCTAAAATAAAACCCTGGCTCTATCTTCTCTCATGACATTTTTGTGATTTTTCTTTGATTTTCTCTGGATTTTAGAAGGTCACAGTTTTGCTAGAAAAAGGAAAAACGAAACAAGGAAAAAGGCCCACCATGGGCCAGGTTCGGCCCAGGCGCCCGGATTCAGCCCAAGAGTAATAAATAAATGTTTGGTTCTGTATAGGAGTACACATATCCATCCATACACCATGGGACATGGGTTGACCCCTCTAAAAGGGATCATCTGCCCAAGCTCGGCACATACACACCGGGACGGGACATCTGCAGACCAAAGCGGACAGCACCAGCATAACAACAGAATGATCCAACGATCACTAGAAGGCCGACGACAACTCCAATCACAAGGTACAGCTTCTACTCATACAGGAATGACCCCTCTTTAGCCTCTTACAACCACAGGCGAACCCCCTGTCTACCAGGACCAAGATGTTACATTGATGCCTCAACACCTCCATCAGACCACAGCCAACCGTTGTCAATAAAAAAAGCAGGCCTAGGGATACTCATCATCAACACTCAAACACATCAAAACCCCCTGGTGTGAATTGGGATGGATTTTGTCGAACTTGGTGCTGTCGTGCAGATGGGTGCATCATCACTGCCCCTGGTGGATTGTCTGCAAGAGCGGCCTACGCCAGGGAGACGGAGACCCCTGTGTCCTGCTGGTGGCCGAGGGAGCTGTGTGTGAACTCAGCCGGCAAATGTTCAGAGAAACAGTGAGTACTACTACTGGATTACAGTTTCATACCAATTCACATCGGCAAATGAAAGCCCGAATTTTTTTTGCAACAAGGGTCAAATCAGCCGGCAAATGTTCAGGGAATACTACCACTATATTACAGTTTTCTACCAATTCACATCGGCAAATGCGAGAAACAGTTTGCATTCACAGTTTGCAATGGCTGGCACGGTCAGTATCACACTTCGCATTACAGCTTGGATTCAATCCCAGAAATCAACATCTCACTATCGCTGTATCAAGACAAGAATCAACGGGGCGGGCGCCCAACGAGTTCGTAAGCATAGTGCTGGACGAGCGTCTCAGCTCCTCTATCAACAAAGAACCTACGGAGCTCATCCCACTGTTGCGGAGTGAGGTCATCAGCAGGGTCCACCAGCATATTGCTGGGCTTCTTCAGGCTACGCCATTCATCGAGTGCAGCTTGAGCCTCCTGTTTCGTACCCACCACACTGCAGATGAGTCCAGGTGCCCCCGGCCGGTGCTGCCGAAACCAAGAGGAGACGTTTTCACCGATAGTGATAGAGTCATTCACCGTCTTGATTGCGTTCGCTGCGCTGACCAGAGCGCTGGTGTGAGAGAGGCCCAGGGCTCCTCCAACGAGCTGCACCGCGCCGGGCAGTTTGTCGACGTACTTTCTTCCCTTTTGAACCGCGCTCAGCGCAATCATTCCCACCTGTTTTCCGTCCTGCACTGCGCTGTTCACGGTCTCCATCCAGCTCCTCTTGGGTGTACCTTGCAGAGGGCACACGACAGAATCTAGGCACGCACAGCTCTCAACGTCGCCCAACAACTGCGCCCTCCGTAGCACCATCCCCACCGGCGTCACCTCCACACAGAACGAGGAAAACGTACCATCGGTGGGACAGCGCACGGCGAAGACCATCCGGGTCATTCTGTAGGGGTCGACAGGTCCAACGCTCTGAACTCCTCGCAGCGGCAACAGGCGCTCGTCGCAGTGGAAGACCTCGTCGGAGCAGAGGTTGAAGTGGGGATTCCAGCACAGGTTCTCCTCGGACAGGCACCATAAGCCGATCATAGTTCCGTCGGGCACATCGTAGAAGACGACGTAGATGATCTTGCCTTCGCTGGAGTCGACCGAGGCGTCAGCTTCCTCCTCGGTCTCTCCTCCGCCGCCGCCCTCGGGAGGATCTGGAAACTGGACGAAGCGCGATGCGATCGCCCGCGGATGGAAGAGCAGTAGACCGTGGTTCCTGTCGACGAAGACGAGCAGGCCATCGCCGTGGATGCCGCGGTCGTGCGAGACCATGGAGTTTGCGTGGAAGTCTCTCCAGCGGTCGTCGCCGGCCACCTCCCTGACTGTCCACTTGCTCTCGTCGCTGGAGAAGCAGAGCGCGACCACGACGACCGGTGTGGCGGATGGCACGCTCTGCACCTGGGCGATGAAATAGGCGTCGCTGGTGTTCGCCCCGTGGTCCGCGATGATGCCCGTGGGAGCGGCCGGGGAGATGGCGAGGCCGAGCACATCCTCCGGGAACGCGGGCAGGAAGTGCCCCTTGCCCTTGGCCTTGCCGGCGCCGCCGCTGCTACTGGGGACGGGGCGGCACACGAGCAGGTTTGACTCCCCGGGCGCTCGCGGCGAGGGGAAGGCGAGGAGGAGGTGTCCCGACGCGTCGGCGCCCTCGACGCGGCACGGCGCCGTGTGCCAGGCGGCGGCGTCGGGGAGCAGAGCGCGGTCGAGGAAGGCGGTGGAGACGGCTGACGGCGGCACGAGCTCGAGCAGGACGTCCGCGTCGCGGGCCAGCCCTCCGAAGTCGGGGAGGCGAGGCGTCCGGTCGAGCAGCACCCAAGGAATGTCGCGTCCGCCCGACTCGCGCGCCCTCGCCCTGGAGGAGGACGACGACGACATGGGGGGCGGGCGGGGGCTGTCGCGCACCCAGGGAGGTTGCTCAGGCGGTTTTGGGGTTGAGGGGTTGGAACGCGCGCGGTTCACGAACGTGCGTGGGCTCAGTCAGGTGCTGCGCTCAGGTTCAGTTAAGCAGTGACATCTTCCAGGCCTTCTTCAGGTCGTGTGGCTTCCGGTACGGCGGCGCCGCCCTGGTGCGCCTGGTGCGTCGGCCACCACGGCAAGCTCCGCTGCTGGGCTTGCAGTGCTATCCGAGTCCGATCCTGGATGTCGTGGACGAAGGACGCCGCGTGACCGATCCTGCAGCCGCGTCTTCACGGTGTCCAGTGGCATCGTCACCAGCGCGGCCACGCTTCCCGCCGCGCCGGCGCTCGCACCCTGCACGGCCATCGCGGCTGTCGTGGTGCGCGGGGCCGACGGCACACCAGAGGAGCCGCTCGGGCGGCAGCAACGGGCGCCGTCTGGACCATGAGACGCTGGCTAACGACGTCGACTGGGGTCCACACCACCTGTGCTGCTACGGCAGCAGAGACACCGCCCGCGGCCGAGGCGGCAGCAGAGGCGGCCGGTTCCGCGACGCCGAGGTGGAGCACACGGCGCTCTTGGTGTCCTTGAGCGCCGCCATATAGAGGGCGCGCTCCACGGCCACGGACAGGGCTGGAGCTGGTCCTCGGCGTCGTCCTCCGCACGCGCGCGGCCGTCGTGGCGGCGGTAGTGTTCATGGTGCAGGGCTCCGACGTGGTCACCGTCCAATAGGACAGACTGCAGGCGAACTCCATGTCGATGGACGTGCATGCTCTGCCGTACGCCGCCACCAGATCCTTCGTCAGGCTCCGGCACGCCTCCGATCGCAGCGCAGGAGGAGGTGGAGATGGAGGGGCGAGTGGTGGGCCGGAAGGGGAAGCTGCCGGCTGTGATTGGCATTGGTAGGCAATGGATGGCAACACATGCAGCAAGCTCTGGAGAAATGCCAACGTCGCAAGCAAGTATCAGCTGGCTACTGCAGCGTGCGGCCGCGTGGCGTGGGTGACCTTGTCGTCGTTCGTTCTCGCCGGGCCGGTCGGTGATGTAGATACGAGGCCGATCTAGATCAATCTCAATCGGATAGAGTGATATTGCTGTAATTACATAAACGATGAAAGCAATAAGCAATATCGGTAACTTAATGAATCTACCAAAGACTGTCGTACTAAGGTAGAACCGATAACTTGACCTTGATCTAATTTAAGCAGTGGGGTGTGAGGCAGAATCACACATGCCATACTTGAATTAGACAAGAATCGATAACTAGGCTATACCAGAGTCGCAGTGGGGGTTGACCGGATCGATGCAGCCATACGAACAGAGGTATAAACCATGACGGTACTTATAGACAAGCAGTGGAGGTCGACCAGATCGATGCAGCCGTACTCGCTGAAGAACTCGCCGAGATCTACTCTACTCCTACTTCTAAGGGGTGGCCGGAGCCAAAAAAAAAAATAATTGACTTTGTATTTGATTGGTTGATGTCTTTTTACAATAGCTGGGGTTTGTTATTTATACCCGGAGTCTAAACACGAACCTTACTCAAGTACGACTCAATACAATCTTTGGTATAATAAAAATATATTCCTAATTTAAGATAACTTGGACTCTAATCTTTACCCTTTTGTAGGGTCCAATATGTATCTTCTTGGCGCCAATCATATCATGTTATCGTTATCTGCTGATATCATTCGAAGAGAATGGATCCAGTGTTGCATTCGATCCTGCAGATATCAATCTTAACTCTATCGACTCCTTGATTGGCATAATTCTGAAAGCCTGCGAGTTCCCGCGCACTTCTCCCAAATTTTGGTGTAAACAAAATTGTATATATAGATCGTGAAGCCGGTAGAATCACTCAATTGTTTTAAGAATGGCATTCCCATCTCTTCTGTGGGCCGGTCTATCCTCTGTGCATAGCTCTGGACGAGGAATTTGCTTCTGATAGTGAGGTAATCCCTTCATTCTCTTTTCGGAGAAATTACTTGCCGCCATTGATTATCGCAAGTCTACTCTGGCTCAAATACCTGATGCCATCAAACCGAAAAAACAGAAACTGTTGGCCAAAGTGAAAGAAAGTAGAACTATCCATAGCAGCCTTGAGAACACCCCTAGAACAGCTAAAGAACGCGAGCGCAAGATCGCAGAGGCTAATGCTATCCGGCTTGCAATACTAAAAATTATTCAGGATGTTCTGAACGTGTAATCCGTAGGTCGACACATATATCTTGTGTATGATAACTATATCTGTCTTGTTGTATTTCTTTCTTCAGTCGAGGAGCCGATTTGAAAATAGTCGATCCCAGATTTACGATCTTGATCTTAATTGAATATGAAAACGTGGCTTTTATTGAGAGAACCTCTCGACTTTCTGTCTTCAGTCGCCTGACGCCGCATTTTTCTCAGTATTTAGCGAGGCGGCGCTTCGCTTTCTATTAATTGCGGTTGCCTTTTATACTTCCTCGAGGCATCCGTCTCTTCACTCCGTGGCTTCAAATACCAGCCAAGGGCTCCGGCCTCGAACACATCTATACCTACAACCGCTCCTGTTCCTTTGCATTCCTTCACCTTCACAACCCTGTAGCGGTTTTCTCCCTTTCCAATAGATCCAAGCAACTTCATGACCGGTGAGGACAACTGTGGCAAGCGCGCGACGGAGGAGAACATGCTGGTGAGCTAGCGCCTCCGACGCATGAGGTGAGATCGGTGCCTTCCACTTATGGTGATGATTTGCAACTTTCTATTCATAGGGGTGAACTCTTGTTCCTAGGTTTGTAATGAACAACAGGCTTCGTCCTCTTCCTAGGGCTGGTGAACCTTCCGATGCCGTGTCCTCCACGCCATCCTCATCGTCGGATTCCTTCGATTCGTACAACGGCGACGATACTCAGTGTTTTCTCTAGGAGTGGAGGGCGGCTCAGAACCTCTACTCTGAGGCGACTCGAGAAAATGGCCAACTCGAGATCCATCTCAGGGCTTCTCAAGCCGCTCTTCATGCGGCTGAGGAGGAAGCCAGCGCCGTCCGAGCGCGGCTGGCCGAGTCTGACGCTGTGGTAATAGGTAAGATGATCTTCAGGAATGTTTCCATTCTGATTTCTTATTGCCTTCATCTTGATAGTTTCCTCCTTTTCTGTGATCATCAGCCCTGACAATGCGGTTGGAATCTCTCCAACTGGCAGCGAACACGGCTATTGATGCCGTCAATGCCTGTGGCTCCCTTATCAATGCTCGTCTCCACGATGTTTCGGCCCGTGTTCGAGAGATCGCCCTCCACGGTGTTTGTCATGGTGCGGTGGTGGCGCTGACCGCGACACAAGTTCAGACTGGTTATGAACTCCATGCCATGGAGGTTGGTTTCCCATTGGGCGATGGCCCTAAAGAACATGAGGACCGGCTGGAAGAGTTCGTCATGGCAGCGGAGGCCATAGTGGACATCATATCCGCTTAAGATGTAGTGAACAAGGTCTTCGATTAGTTTGTACTTAGGGTAACCTGATGAACAAAGACTCCTATTCTTTCATGAATGCATCTTAGTACAACGCTCCTATGTATGACTGTTCTTATCTTTTTGTTTTTGCTCTGCAGGCGATACATATCGTATCGGCTTTTACTATCTTCGAAGATCTTTCATTTTTGAACTAGAGGTGATACTTTCCTAGTACCGGCTAGTGGAGCCGAGAACGAATCGGCTATCAAATTCAGATGTCAGAATAACATCTCTTCATGCATTTTTTATTCCAAAGATCAAATGATCGATCAATCCAAGTCAAGCACCCTATTAAGCGAAATAGAACTTCTCTTAAGAAATCCATTAACTATGAATCACACTTATAATTTAACTCAGCATTCACTTACGTCGGCCTAAACCCATTTCCAATACTCAATGTTTATTTTCCTTAACTCAATGGCCGACACGACGCCACGATTACTGATTAAAATAAACTTTCAGAGCCGATTGCTTGAACCGGCTGTTGGCCTTCACTGTTAATCCTGATGAAGCCTCCTTCCCATGTTTTGCCAGAAAGGCATTCGAAATCTCCTAATTCCCAAAACACTGGATTGGCCATTGTGATGCTCACAGACTCATCAGCACGAACCACCTCAACATCATCCCCATGCCATAGAATCAAACATTGATGCATGGTTGATGGCACGCAATAGTTTGCGTGAATCCAGTCACGACCGAGGAGTAAACTATATGAGCCTTTTCCATCGATGACAAAGAACGTGGTGAGCAGAGTTTTACTCCCGATTGTTAACTCGACGTTTATTGCCCCTCGGGTTTTAGATGTATTCCCTCCGAAGTCTCTAAGCATCATGTCGGTCTCAAGCAAATCTCCTGGCCCCTTGCCAAGCTTACGAAAAGTAGTGTAAGGCATAAGATTGATAGAAGCACCTCCGTCCACTAACATTTTATTCATCAGCTTCCCATCAACAAAACCTTTCATGTATAAAGCCTTCAAGTGCCGATGTTTGAATGGCTTACAAATATCGCTTGGTGTATAACCGTCAACTTGGCAACCATCTCTTCATACTCTGATTCATCGAAGTCTGAGTAAACTTCCTGATCAGCCGGAGCTCTGAATTCTGATGGCAACAGAAAAGCCATTTGGATATTAGTCGATGGTTGCTTCTTATTAGCTATTTGCTTGGTATGCCACACTTGAGTTTTATCGGATGGCTGAGCCTGTTCTATCTCCTTATTCCTTAGGCGTTGTACTTTTTTTCTTCTGGCTTCTTATTAAACCTCCGGGGCACCATTGGCCTTCCTGCCAAACATGTTCCCTCTGGTTGTTTTCTTCTTCATGATCAGCCCAATCTTGGTCAAAAACTCTCTTTCTCAACCGATCATGAATACTTTTATTTTTTAAGCGCTGATCCATGTTATTATAATGATATGCATTCTGGGCATGGATAGACCAGCGGTTGATTTGAGATTGCCTAAACTCCCAATATTGATTACTGCATTTTGGATAGTCATGTCTGGTAGGCAATTTTAAACCTTCATTCCAGCAGTATCTGAAGAAAGGACAATTCCAGTGCGATTCAGCTTGCTTCCTTTCATACCTCTCTTCTTCCAGTTGACGCTGGTATTCTTGATCCTCTAACCATTGCTAATGATCTTTTTCCTTCTGCCGCCGCCACTTATTCAACAGAATCCGAGATGTAACTCACGGCCTCGTCGCTCCATCCTTTGACGTTCCCTCCTGCTCGTATCGGCTCTTCTGCTGATCACGATATTTTTTAACCTCTCTGTATTCATCAGCCGATATTTGCATCTTTAGATCGACTGTTCCATCTTTTCTTGACTTGGCCGATGTTAGGACCTTAGTTTTTCCTTTGAATATCCCAACATCAACCATATTTTGATCTCTTGGAAAAGGATTATCATCAGCTTTCATCTTCCGAGGTATATCGAACTTGAGCCTCCCTTGCTGAATAGCCCTCTGTATATGCTGTCGAAAAATTCTGCACTCGTTAGTGGAATGAGAAGTAGCATTATAGAACTTGCAGAACTTCTTATTCTTCAACTGTTTAGGGGGCAACATAACATGGTTGTCTAGCAATTTGATTTGGCCCTTCTCAAGTAAAAAGTCAAAGAGCTTGTCCGATTTCGTGACATCAAAGTCATAGCTCTCCTCGACTCTTCTTCCCCAAGGATTTGGCACCATTATTGTCTTCTTGCCCTAATTCCAATCAGCTGCAACAACCTCCTCCTCTTCATCTTCATAGCCGTCATCTACTGAGTATGGATCATAAGCTTCGGCTACGGTGGTACTCTTCTGGAATCAGGTGTTTCTGCGCATACTCTGGAATTGGCTGTTGAGCGCTACTACTCGTTGAGCCAATTGACCCAAGTTGTCAAATTCTTGTCCTAGCAGCTTTTCCTTCTATATTAGCAGCATTCCTTGGACAGCTAGAGCAGCTAGCTGATCATCGGCCAAACTCAATGAGAAGCACATATTCCTAGTCTCTTAGAATCTCTGAAGAAACTCAATGCTCGATTCATTAGTTCTCTGTCTCATGGTCGTCAGATCGGTGATCTTTTCACCCAGTCCCAGTGTAAAAATATGTATGAAACTTCTTCTTCAGGTCAGTCCAATTGGCAATGGAGTTGACTGGTAGTGACGAGAACCAAGTGAAGGCTGGCCCTGACAGGGATAAGGAGAAGAAACGAACCCGATGGGCATTTATCAACTGATACTTCACCCAATTGTGTAAGATACCGACTGACATGTTCTATTGTGCTTGTACTGTCTTGACCAGCGAACTTGGCGAACTCTGGGAGCATGTAATTTGTAGAAAGAGTGACCAAATCATACCATTCTGGATATGGACATTTGTACGAAAAGTTTAGCCCCTTCGGCTTCAAACCGAACTGATTCTTCATCATCTCGGTCACCTTCAGCAGCAACTCATCAGCTTGCGGATTTGGATTTCTCGGTACTTGCTGATCCATCTGTGGATTGAAATCTCGCGTGCCCTGATATTCTGGATTTGGTATCATATGGAGGGTGTTATAATCCGTGCCATAGTGATACTCTTGTGGAATCTCAATCTGTTGGGTCATTTGCTGGCTTTCTGCTTGAAGTCTCTGATTATAGACATAAGAATCTATATTTCTACGGATCTTTTGAATTGATGGTGCTATTTTTTGAGCCGACGACGGTATGTGGCCTGATGTACCAAAATTGATCATCTGGTTCTGACTTTGCCCCGTGAGTTGTTGTACATGCTATATTGACGGTCCAGGATTGTATTGTACCTGATTCATAGCAGTGCCTGGAGTTTGTTCAGATGAACTTTGAAGTGTCTGGACATGACCATTACCGGCTGGTACTGCTTCTTGATGGCTGGTACCGACTTGATTAGTCCCTTGAGTCAATGGATCTGGAATATTGTAACAAGTCGATCCAACTTGACCAACTGGAATCCCATGAATCGCCTCTTTCATGGCGTTGTGAAATGCGTCAACGAAAGCTTCATTGCGGCTTGATATGGCATCACAAACAAATCTGTCTATGGCTTCTGTAAAGAAACGTCTGTCTTCAGCTTCAACTGTATCTGTCTGCCCGTGTAGTAGAACTCTTGGTAGTCGTGGCGGCGGCGGTGTTCACGGTGTAGGGCTCGAAGCTGGTCCTCGCCGTCGTCCTCCTCACGTGCACGGCCGTCGTGGCGGCGGCGGTGTTCACGGTGCAGGGCTCCGACGTGGTCACCGTCCAATACGACGGACTGCAGGCGAACTCCATGTCGATGGACGTGCATGCTCCGGCGTACGCCGCCACCAGATCCTTCGTCAGGCTCCGGCGCGCCTCCGATCGCAGCGCAGGAGGAGGTGGAGATGGAGGGGCGAGTGGTGGGCCGGAAGGGGAAGCTGCCGGCTGCGATTGGCATTGGCAGGCAATGGATGTCAACACATGCAGCAAGCTCTGGAGAAATGCCAACGTCGCACGCAAGTATCAGCTGGCTGCTGCGTCGTGCGGCCGCGTGGCGTGGGTGACCTTGTCGTCGTTCGTTCTCGCCGAGGGCGGCGGCGACCGGGCCGGTCGGTGCCGTAGAGATCCGGAAGCAGCGGCGGAGTGGAGGTCCTCGTCCGAGCCCATGCCGAGCTGATGCGCACACATGACAGGCCCGCCGTTCACGCCCAACACGGCGTCGTCACGCGCGCGCCCGACGCAGTCGCATGCAGAGCGCGCCGCCACGAGGCAGCGCCTCTCGTCGGCGTCCGAGACAGCAGTGCCGGTGGTTGCGGCCGCGCTGTCCACGCTCGTGCCGAACGGAGACGGCGGCGGGTCGTCAGCCCAAGACAAGGCGTTCGTTGGCGTCCAGGGCCGCCACATCGCCGTCTCCGTGGAGGTGGAGCCCTCGCAGGCCATGCTTCCCGTCTCATGTTATTATTATTCAATTCAATGCACAGAGCTAGTGTGTGTTGCCATGTCGTGAGACGTGAGGCCATTGAGGCAGTGACGAAGACGACGTGGCATAGATAGATATAAATATAAAAATGGTGCACGTGGCACCTGCTAAGAAAGGCAAACGATTCTACAGTACTAGTACTAACGTTCCAGGCAAAGGATTCTGTACACGAGCTCTTGGATGACTTCGTGAATCAGAGTTTGAATCTACTCAGTAGTGGCACGAACTCATCGTCCATACAAGCGGTACGGACACTACCCCCTACCGAAGCACGTGCGGACCGTCATCTTTGTTGCTGCCGCTGCCACGTGCCACCAAGGCCAATGCGGGAGCGCTTCACGTGGTCGTGGACCTGTTCAGGTTCAATCAATGTAACGCCAAAATCCCTGCTATAGCTGAGTCCTTACATTTTTCTATGTTAAATGCATGGCTGACCTTCGACCTGTTCGCTCGGTCGTATTTGACTTAAGTCAATGGATAATATTTTTTTCTCACACTAAACCAGCCAATAGTACTTTCAACCATAGCTTATAAGCCAAACCAGCCCAAACAAACAGGGCACTCACTTGGCAAACGATACACTTGCTCCTCGGTCCCGAAAAAAGTGTCACTTGGTCTCGTGCCGGTCAAACTCTTTTAAGTTTGATTAGGTTTGTAGAAAAAATATCAACAACATCTGTATCTCCAAACTTATAGTAGATACAAAATCTTTGAAAACATATTTTTGGATCTCTAAACTTGCTAAACGGTGCACCACAATGGCCAGTATGGTCACCAAGGCGCTTTAACGAGACCATGGCGCAACCAGTGTCCGATTTGCCTTAGGGGGCACATCAGTGGCCGAGGCAGGCGAGGCAGGGCGACGATGGCACAGGGCGTGGAGACGGCAACACGAGTGAGTCTGGGGCAGTCAAGGCTGGCGGGGAGGGGCTAAGGCTGGGGTGGCGACGTCGCGAGCGTCCGTTCTCCGACGTTTATCAGGTAGAGAGAGAAGTGAATATACGAAGGAAAAGCAATAAAAAAACTATAGGGTATTATAGTTCGCCGACGCGGACAGAAGCGGAGCGGCCGTGCTCGTCGGCGGGGCTGTCAGTAACGTCCGGACTTGATCGAGCATACGCGAATTCCGGGATGCCCGCAAGCGATGGCGACGCGCTCGTCCTGCACCACGACGGTGAGCAGGCCGCCGATGCACTACGCGAACACGTCCTGGATGATCGCCTACCGACGGTGGCCTCAGCAATGACGTGCATGCATGGAGGTTGTGGGCGCCCCTACAGTGGGCGTCTTCGGACCCCAGCAGCTCAGCCGCTCCTACAGATGGCACTGTAGGGGCGGCTGGTAACCTGAGCCACCCTTACAGTTGGGGCTGATCTGTAGGGGCGGCTCAATCACCAGCCACCCCTGTAGTGCCCATTTGTAGGGGCTGCTGCCACCAGCCGCCCCTGCTATTCGACTGTAGGGACGGCTGAATCACCAACTGTCCCTACTGATGACGCATGAATAAATAGCAGCCACCCCTTCTTTCACCTCGGGACACACTCTTCTACAAAAAAAGGTTGAGAGGCCTTAGGCTCCTTCTAAAAATTGCTCTACTAAGGGGGAAGGTTTTGATCTCAAATCCTTTGGTGGAGAGGCTCTAAAAGGTAAGGAAATGCTTCTTCAACTCTTTATTTGAAGTTTAATTCGTTGGTTAGTGAATAATTTGATTTTTGGTTTTCTCTCTCTCTTCCATGGAGCTTGAGCTAGTTATGAGTGAAATTGGACCCTAATTTTCACTATACTAGGGTAAATTAGGTAAGGAAGTAAGATTGCACCCTTTGTTAGTACATCTTTGTTGATTTTAGTGTAGTATTAGTGAAGTTTGGTGCATGTGTCATGAAACCCTATATCTAGATCTAGATCTAGGATTTTGTTTTTTTTTCTTTTTCAATTTTTTCTTTATGTGACTAGGGTTTGCATGTAGGCTATATGTGTAAGATTTTAATTGTTGCGAATGTGTAAAATATCCTCTACCATGGCTACTAATTATCATTTAATATTTATTTTGATTCCTTTCTATAATGTGTGTTTTTAATTAGTTATGGATAAATAGGCCATTAATTAATTATCCGCACTGATGGCATGGTGGGATGATGAGCGCAAGGTGGATGATGATACGATCGCACACCCGGCCGATTGTAGCTAGTGGCAAGCGTTCGATGCCAAGTACAAAGCAGAATTCAGTGATGACCCACGGAATGTACGGTTCGGCTTGAGCACCGATGGAATGAATCCCTTCAATGAGAGGATGACCGACCATAGCACATGGCCAGTCATCTTAACCATGTACAACCTCCCAACGTATTTGTGTTAGAAGAGGAAGTACCTTCTCCTCACCATTCTTATCTCCGGCCCCAAACAACCAGGCATTGATATAGACGTGTTCTTGGAGCCTCTGATGCAAGAAATGAAGAGGCTATGGAGGTATGGGGAGCCGATGTACAATGCATTCCGGTAGGAGGACTTCATATGCAAAGCAATAATATTTGTTACTACCAATGATTACCCCGCGCTATTTGCCCTGTCTGGACAGTTCAAAGGCAAGACTGGATGCTTAGTCTGTTTGGATGGTACTAAATGGGTGTTCCTAGATGGATCCAGGAAGATAGTTTACATAAGGAATCGGCGCTTCTTAAAGACAGGTCACAAGTACCACGGCAAATTGTACCTAAGATACTATGGCAACATCCCGGAGGATAAACCCCCTCTAGAGAGACGTCGTAATGGAGAACATGTGTTCAGAATGGTCCAAAACATACATGTTGTCTATGGAAAGAAGAATCTAGATGGAACGATCAGAGATAGAAACACACCTCCCATCGAAGGCGTACCATTCAAGAAGCAATCGATCTTCTTTTAGTACCTGCCTTATTGGCCAGACTTGGAGGTCCCCCATGCCATTGATGCGATGCACGTGCAGAAGAATGTCTTTGAGAGTCTCATGGCTACCTTGATGGACACGGGCAAGTCAAAGGATGGTCTCAGATCATGGAAAGACATGGTGCAGCTGAACGTGATACGGGAGCTTTGGCCGGTACAGCAAGATAATGGCAAGTACAGTCTTCCCGCGGCTAGCTTCAACCTAACCCTAGAGGAGAGGAGAGCTATATGCAATTTCCTTAGGGGGTCAGAGTGCCGACTAGGTTTTCGGCGAACCCGAAGGAGCTAGTGTCGATGAAGGACCTATCATTAACATACTGCAAGGCTCACGATTGTCATGTGATGCTGACAGTGTTCCTACCAATTGCAATCAGGGCTATAAAGCCAGAGTTCCTAAAGATGGCCATCACCCGCATATGCTACTTCTTTTCGAAGATCTCACAAAAGACGATTCGCAGGCAAGAGCTGAGTGACCTACATGAATTCATGGTGGAGACCCAGAACCAGCTAGAGATGTGTTTACCTCCCGCTTTTTTTGATATAATGGTACATCTCATGATTCACCTAGTTCATCAGATCGAGGCGCTGGGCCATAGCTTCTTGCATGAAATGTGGTCCTACGAGGCCTTGTTTCAATGCCGCTGGATCAAGCAACATCAATTCAATGAGATCGGACAGAGAGTCATCGACCTCCAGAATGTAGGCTACCAGGATGACCCTTGGGTGCTCGCTGAACGTGTCGCGCAAGTCTTCTATATGCCCGACCCGTAAAGTAACCTCCCCCAAAGAAGAATACAAAGCACGTGGTGGCCTCTGGGAAACAACATATCATCGAAGTTGATGGCGTGGACGATGTTGAAGCTTACAATAAGTGCGATGAGATGCCGCTATTCACAGACTTTTGTAAGAAGATCGAGGTTGTGGAAAAAGAACCTGCCCAAAGATGTATTGCCATGGGAACAAAAAGGTGTCAAGGGGAAAGTTGTCACGGTGGGCTAGCTAGTTTATGTAAGTGTGTTAGTGTTCATAAGACTACATTCATGTATGTGTGTGTGAGACTATATTTATGTATGCGTGTGTGAGACTATATTCATGTATGTGTGTGTGAGACTATATTTATGTATGTGAGACTACATTTATGTATGTGTGTTTGAAACAACATTTATGTGTGTGTGTGTTTGAGACTACATTCACGTATGTTTGTGTGAACAATGTGTACTAACAATTTATCAAATTATGAAATTACCAAAATAAAAGTTGTAGATCTCCATGAGTTATTCAACTTTGGTATTCATTACTTTTTCAGTTGAAATGATTTGGGGTCCAAATTATGGTTTCAACTTGTCTTTTTTCAAATTTTAAAATTTGAAAGGTTCAAATTTAGTCAAATGACAAGATAACCAAAATAAAAGTTGTAGATCTTGATAAGTTGAACAACTTTTGTATTCATCACTTTTACATCTGAAATCATTTAGGGATTGAAAAATTTGGTTTGAACTTGTCAAATTTTAAATTTCAAATTTTAAAATGTGTAAAACATTGTCACATCCAAGTTTGATCAAACTTAAATGTTGAAGCATGATTTTAGAAATTTTTAGGAAAAAAACCATCACATTTAGAGTTAGTATGAGGGAGAACAACTAGTTACAAAGTTTACCCACAGATTAAAAAGAGAAATCACACTATTCTAGATGATCCTTACATGATCATAGTGAATAGTGTGATTTTTTTTAATCTGTGGGTCAACTTTGTAACTAGTTTTTCTTTCTCATACTAACTCCAAATCTGATAATTTTTTTTCTAAAATTTTCTAAAATCATTCTCTATCAATTTATTTTGTTGGTTTTGTCAATATGTACATATGAAAAGTTTGAGCAATTTAAATTTTGAATTTCAAAAAAATGCAACTTTAGACAAGATTTTGGTACCCCAATTGATTTCACTGAAAAAGTGATAAATACCAAAGTTGAATAACTTATCAAGATTTACAACTTTTGTATTGATCATTTCTTCATATGACAAAGTGGTAATGACATTGTTCACAAATGTGACACATCTCTCATAAGGTTTTATAAACTATATGAGATATGTGTAAGATTAGTGAACAATGTGTGCTAAGAATTTATCAAATGAAGAAATGACCAAAATAAAAGTTGTAGATTTTCATGAGTTGAACAACTTTGGTATTCATCACTTTTTATGTTGAAATCAATTTGGGTCTCAAATTTTGGTTCGAACTTGTCGTTTTTTAAAATTTCAAATTTGAAAGGTTCAAATTTTATCAAATGACAAGATGACTAAAATAAAAGTTGTAGATATTAATGAATTGAACAACTTTGATATTCATCACTTTTTATGTTGAAATCATTTTGGGTCTCAAATTTTGGTTCGAAATTGTCATTTTTTAAAATTTCAAATTTGAAAGGTTCAAATTTTGTCAAATGACAAGATGGCCAAAATAAAAGTTGTAGATCTTCATGACCTCTACAACTTTGATGTTTATCAAATTTTCATTTGAGATCATTTGGTGTCTCAAAATTATTTTAGTAGTTTTAATTTTAATTTTTAAAATTTAAAATTTTTCCCCATTTTTAAAGGTTCAATTTTGCAATTTTAAACTGTTGTAGTTGTTTTAGTTATTGTATATGTAAATATATCTATAAAAAATAATTATAAAATTTTGTACTGTATTATTTATTATTTACATGTGAATAATTCATTTTGATTTAGAATTTTGAAACAAAAATTCAACTGTAGGGGCGGCTTATAACCTTAGCCGCCCCTACAGTGCCCCTATAGGGGTGGCTTATAACCTCAGCCGCCCCTATAGTGCCTCTGAGGTATATTACAGTGACCGTCGCTGTGGGTGCTAAGTGTTGGGCGAAATCGGGTTCCTCCACCGTCAGGCTGCCTAATTTCGCCGTCGGCGCCGCCTGCACCGCTGCACCTGCACCATCGTCGCCTGCCCCTCCCTGACCCCTCCATCGCCTCCTCCACTGTCTCCTTGACCCCAACCGCCGCTCCCGCCCCATCCACCGCCATTCTCCAGGCCGCGACGCATGATTTCAGAGGCATCATTGGCCCTCAGTGCCCGTAACAGCGGGCAGGCGAAGAAGAACCAACACTACCCTCGTCTAGGCTCCGGTGGCTATGCTGGCAAGCAAGAGGTCTTTAGGAAGATGGATGGAGAGGCCGATGCTGCCGGGAATACGGAAGTGCCGAAGTTGAAGCCACGCCTCAAACAGTGGATATACGCGAGGAGTGTAGATTCATCCGGTAGTAGCCTCAAGTTTGCTAAGCCAGAGACCGGAGAGGTAGTATCAAAGATACTGAAAGTTGCTGAAGACAAGGAGAAGGGCACATTCAACCCTTCCAGAGAGAGGGATGAGCTTACCGTTACCTTGGGAAACTCCGAGCACATAGGATGCACCAGGGGGCTAGGGAAGAGGATGTCCTAGAAGCACGGATTCGTAGAGGAGAGGCATATGTACAAGAAACATGGCAGAGACCGAGAGTCTAATCTTGAGCGCCAAGTGAAGGCTCTAGTTGAAAAGATGTTGGTGGAGAAAGGACTATCTACGATGGAGCCACACATACTAATGGGGCCGCCCGAAGAATTGGCGGTAGTTGGTAGCCCTCCGGATGTTCCCAGCAATCAAGGTTCCAATGCAACCGGAACCCCTGTCGATCGCATACGGGCGCCAACTAGTTGCAAATTGGTGGTTTCGATGGGTAGGCAAAACATGATCATTGAGGTGGCAACGGGCATGGCACATCCTCCGGGTGGCATGTGGCATAATAGGGATATCCCGCAGGACTACACTCGGGTCGAGGTGCATACCGTGAAGCCCGAGTTCATGACTTGGAAGATAAAACACCCTACTCCTGAGGGGCTCGTGTTACTCGAAGACATCATGAACCAGTTCATCCTTTGGCATAGACGGGACATTGTATTGACCGAGTCTTCATCAACTCCGACTAAAGTTCATCCTCTGGAGCGACCCGTCGAGGACGGGGAGGTATACTCACCGGCCCATGACCATGACCACCACATGATAGAGACTTCTCCACTTCGTACCGAGCAAGGGCATGATGACATGCCACATCCTTCTCCACCTTGTACCGAGCATGGGCATGATGACATGCCACATCCTTCTCTAGCTCGTAGCAAGCAAAGGCATGATGAGATGCAACATCCTTCTCAACAAGCACAGCCGATACATGAACAACAAGTGTCTCATGAACAGCAATTGCCTCGTGAACAGCCGATACGTGAAGAACAAGTGGCCCCTGGAGTAGGTGATGCACAAGTTGACAAGGACGTGCCCGAATGGGAAGCTCAAAACAAAATCCCAATCAAGATAAGGCCATCGTATGTGGGCATTAATGACATCTCGTCGGTGCACAAGTGGATGGCCCATGACCAGTTCAAGCCTAAGAACCAAGTAAAAGAATTCAGAGCACCAGCTTCTGAGGAGGGCACCACTAGCAAACTGCACAAAGGGTTTAACAAGTATCTAGCTGTTGATAACCTTAAATGGTTAAATGATTGCCCGGATAAATATGAAAAAGGCAAGAACTTCCTACCAAATCGAGTCAAACAGTGCTTGCCACGTGGAATGAGAAAGTTCCACGATTGGTACTTGCATGCTTAGATAACAGAACTAGAAATCTTACAAGCATGGATCCCTGCCGGCACATTTGGAGCCCCAGGTGGGCAAATTGCCATTGAGTTTAAGGATATCCAGGCATGCTTCCACCTCGGACGAATGGAAATAAATCTAATTTGCATGTGGTGCCTGTAAGTCCTTGCCCTCTCGATATGATATTAATGCAATCTTTTGATTTTGTTGTAACTAACCCGCACCGTGATTTGTAGAATGCAAGCCGACTTTGTGAGAAAGAGGCTAGCTCTGAAACACGGGTATATAGACCCGTCACCTATAGCATCAACAAATTTTAATTACCCTAAAGAGTGGAAACTAGATTGCAAAGAACTAGGAGGTGGAAAGACACTTAAGGAGAAAGAGGACATCAGGAACAAGAAAATATTGGAAGAGTCCCTCAAGGTTGCGGCATACATTGCCCTATGTTTTACAAATCTCCAACAACACGATAATATATGGATACCATACCACTTCAAGTAAGTTCGACTGTATACTTGGCTTTGTTCAATATACTTTGTTCAATGCAAAAGAGCTTATGTGTTCCTTCTATGACTAAATTCATGCAGCGATCACTAGATTTGCAAAGGCGTCTGGATCTCACATAGCATGGCATGGGTCTTTGATTCAGCGGATTTCCTAGTCGAGACATACAAAGACTTCATAGTGATTGTCAAGACATACATATCGATAATCCTCATTTTAGCTACTATGTTTGTATACATACTTGTAAGGTTCAATGTGGGATACTAACAAGTTGCATTTGCTAAAACCATTAGAACAGGGCATTCAGGCACTATGTCCAGGAACATAAGGGGAGGCATCATCCAAATAGGAAGGAAAAGTTGTATGTCAAAACTCTATGTGCGGTAAGTGTCAATTACTTTGGTACTCCATATATTACGTGTCTGTCAATAGCATTACTTAACATCTCCATATGCAAAACACATAGTGCCCCAAGCAGAAGCCTAGGAGTCTACATTGTGGATACTACACATGTATTATGATGAGTACCATCGGTGGCTACAACAGAAACCCCAATCTGGTAAGTTTGAACCTCTTCGCTTGTAGTATGAAAAGTTTGCATATGTTGTGATATAGTAAACCTAAACATGTTCTCTTGTAGTTGGAGAAAGATAAAGACACGAGAAGGAACCCATACAAGGATGACGAGCTCTTAGAGATGGTCGACGACCTTTGCAACTTTATAATGGACCAGATTATGTACCATAAAGGCACTTACCATCATCTTCTTTCTGACTTAGGTAGTAATCCTCTATACCAACACATTCGTGAGACTGATAGGCTAGCCCTAGGCCATTGATGACAATGTGGACTTGTGGTATGGTTTGGATCAGACTTTGGAATGGTTTGGACTTTGTTTTACATGTGGACTTGTGGATTTCTTAATGGACTATATTATAATGATGGACTTCATAATGGACTATGTTGTAATGATGGACTTTTGTGAATTATGACTTGTGATGATGTTCTAAATAATGGTCTTGTGTTTGAGGATGTATATATGTATATTTGTGGTGGACAGATTCAAATTTGAATTATATATATATATGTGGTCAGATTTGAATATGAATTATTTATTTTTTTTGCTGGAAAATCCACTATAGGGGTGGTTCTTGATTAAACTGCCCTTACAAATACACATAGCAGGGGCGGCTGGTGATACAGCCACCCTTATAGAAGTCCACTACAGAGGCGGCTGATATTACCAGCCACCCCTACAGAGGGCACTGTAGGGGCGGCTGAAAACACCAGCCGCCCCTATAGAGGGCACTGTAGGGGCAGTTAGGAAACCGCCCCTATAGAGGCATCCTCTGTAGGAACATCCTGGGAAGGGAGGCTGGCGCAGCCGCCCCTACAGAGGCTCTAGAGCCGCCCCTATAGTTAACTTCTGTAGTAGTGGACACGATCAACTCGAACCACGGCTCAGCGCCTCCCATACGTATAGCCGTACAGGCCGTCGCCGCCGCCATGCATGCGTCGGCACGCTCACCGGAAGATCTCTGGCGAGCATCTGAACTTTCGAGACTATGCTGACCTCTTTTGGCTATCTTGTGCCCGCCCCGTCCCCCTGCCTTCCATTGGCCTCCTCCTCGCCGCCGTTGGCTGCTCTTTTTCTGTCCAATCGCTTTTGCTTCGTCGAGGCGAGGACGTTGCACATGTCCTGAATCCAGCGGTGGCCGTCCTCCAAATCCTAACTTGTTTCCGTCGCTGCTCCGGCAACTACCCGGATTATTCTTAGTTTCCTTCGCCGCTCCGGCCGTCTACCAGACGGAGACCGCGCGTCGTTGAGTCCTCTCTACTGCTGTGCTGCGCTCGCCCTCCAAGCGTTTGTTTGATTGTCCAATGCGCGGGTGCAGGCCGGCGCTGCCGCCATCGTCTTCCTCCGGCGTGCTGGTCGCGACGTGCCACACCAATACAATACACCATGATTCTCTCGATGTGTGTCTGAGTGGTGGCGGCCCTGGGGGGTTCCAGCTGTGCCCACGCACAGGGCCCTTGAAGCCTAGGGGCCCAATCTCAAGTATGTAAGCTAGTTGGCAATACTCTGGTGTAATAGGAAATATATATATGGCCCATACAAAATACCAGGCGCGTAAGAAAGAGTCTGTCGATTTCCCTTCCGTCGCGGCCGCTCTCCTTTGCGGTTTTATCGCGGCGCGCCTTCGCGTCTGCTGTCTGGCGTCACCGTCGCCGATCGGCCGTGCGTAGCACACTGGCTACTCCGCTTGCTCACTCCATAACTCCATTCCCAGCCAAGCGAGTACGACACTATAACTATACGAGACATCCTTGCGTCCAGACATGTTCAGGTAAAGTGCCGTGCCCAATTGCCCCTGTTCCCTAAGCCCCTTTATTGATTGTTTAATCAATGTTTAATTTACCTAATTGCCTTTGCTCCCTGTCGTTATTCTTCAGAATATAAGACTCAGATCTAATTTGGGATTGGGGAATTTCTAATGGTGCAGGGCAGTGAATAATTATTATCCCTGTTCTCCACTTGTCTCTCGCCAAAAAAATACTTGGTAATTTACTAACACTCATTTTTATTTTAACGTTAAACTGAATCTAGTATTTCTAAAATTCCAGTGCACTCGTGTTGACAAAAGACACGCATTTATATAGAAGTGAAAAAAATAGAGATGGATAGAATTTTTATGCATATTATTATAATTATAATGAAGGGCCCATCTCCCAGGCTTTGCTCTAGGTCTATAAATTGACAGGACCGGCCTGTGTCTGAGCCTTGCTGTACCTTGAGAGGTCCTCGTCGCCTTTCTTGTCGGTCCTCCTCTTCACCCTTTAGGGACTCTTGGCCGCTGACCAAACCGTCCCTGTTCTTTGCGAGGGTACTGCATATAATCTCCTCTACCTCTTTGTCTGCGGAGACCGGCCAGAGAGAGTCGTGCACTTGTTGATGCGCAAGTCCTCGTCGCCGGTGAGCAGGACGAAGGACCATGCCGTGTGGTACAGCTTGACGATGCACTCCGAGAGACGTACGTCTCTGCTTCTTGGTCGCCTTGAGAAGATCAAACTGTCCGAGAGAGAACGGTTTCGCTTGAACAGCTCGGTTATCAGCCATGATACAATATTTTTCTCTCACAACAAAATAGTATCAGCCGGTTAATCAGCCGCAAAAACCATCAGTGAAAGTTAAACCAAATATACTTAGCGTTGTTATATAAATAATTACCATTAGACTAATCACATAATGCATTTTCACAGTAAAACTCTATATTTAAAGATATATAGATGTTGATATATATTTTTTTATATATACATCTAGTCAAACTTAAATCCGGTTAGCTCAAAGGCAAAGCAGGGGGGGCACCATCAATTATTCAATTCCAGATGTGATGACAATATAATTCTATTCTATCCTTAACCATTTTTTTAAAAAATAATTAAAGTTATATAAAAGATATCAATATCTATCAGACAAAATAGGTACACAAATCTCATAACAATGATTATTGGTGTATTTTTTTATAAATTTATTCAAATATCAAAATAATTTGGCTCGGTACCGAGAGTACATACAATGATACAATGACTGAGGCTGCTAAAGAAAAGAGAAGAAAGAGGGCATGTCTCTCTTTATATCTTTTTTTATTGAAGAACCAGCGGCAAGAGCATGCCGGGTATATATTAATAGAAAAGATGAGTTTTACAAAAATTAATTAAAAAACAAAACAAAACTCTCACGAAAGAGGCAACAACAAGACCACCACCACACGAAAACACAACACCAACGAACCTCAGAGAGCAACAAAATTTCAAACATCGCCTTGAACGCCACAGAGAACAAGCAAAGTAAACAAGGAGGGGGAGTAGGTTTTCCATAGCGATGCCTCCAAGGAGGGAAACGACAATCACAGATGTCGTCAACGCTAACAGGAGAACCATGGTTTTTCAACCAAACTCCTAGAGGGTAAAGGGGCCTAACAACAATGCCTCCAATGAGGGGTGTGACGCCAAAGGCAACACTATTGTCGGCCACGAACAAGGGCCTAGCAGGGCCATCGCCCGACAACCCCCATGCCCAAGCCCCAAACGGCCATACTGTGACTTGGCAGCCAAGAACCGCAGCAAGCCACCGCTAGTAGGAGATCGCTGTGGTACCGGCGAGGTCACAAGCATGCGTGATCTGTCTCCGCCACGCCAGCCTACATAGCACCAACCACCGTGGGAGGTCACATCTTGTTCCTGCACCATGCAAAGGGTGACACTGACTTCGTTGCACGTCGTCGTCCCTCAAGCTTCTAGAGATGCCACGAGCATTCCTGCACGCGCAGCCATCTTGAACGAGCCGCCATCTGTTGGTTGTCGTAGTGGTAGCGAGCCGAACACTAGCATGCGTGGCCAGTCACAACCGCGCCGGTCGAAATCGACCACATCCAACCGAACTGATACCAACCACTGAAGGTCACTCACAAGAGAAAGCTTGGCACACCACTGTCCATGGATGCCACAACCAAGACCTTCCGTTGAAACACCATAGTTGGTAGTAGACCTACAGAGTTGCCACCAACATACCCGCTATGCCTCACCAACCAAAGGAGCTACCGCAACCCTGCCGAAATTGGCCACCGCTAAGCGAGACCAATCGTCGTGGCCATGACTAAAGAGAGCCGCCGTGGACAAGCTGTCGCTGCTGCAACAAACAAGCACTGCCAACACGATGCAACACTAGTCGACGAGGACCGCTGACATCCTGACCAGCGCCGACCACCATAGGAAGCCCCAGGATGGAACGAGGCATCCCTAGCCCACCAGCCTCGCCTACGTCACACCCCGACCACCGACTACCGAGGCACAAGACCGGCACAACCAACCACACTCAAACACAAGTACCACCACATGGAGCCCAAATTTGGCTGAGCCCAAGCCCCGTGGCGCCGATCCAGGGTCTTGCCAATGAACAGGGCAGACGAGGTGGGGCGCCTGCCTGTGCCACTGCAGCACGTGCTGCTACAACGCCGGTTTAGCCCCGCGCGTGCGCCGTAGTGCCGCCAGCATGCCCACACGCGCCGCTCCGCCTTCAGCCTCACACGAATTCGTGACCTCCTCCCCGGGCTCCACCAGATCCGGTCATGGGGCCATGAATGCATTGACCGTGAAAAAATTTATAGCCACGGTACAGAGCTGTACTATATGTTTATATACGAGGATGGCGAATGGCCACTGAGGAGATTGAATCAGCCAATCACGTCAACGTTGAATGAGAAAAATTTATACGTCAAGCTCTCTGATTGGTACGTAGTGACGCCACGTGCGTACCTTAGTCCAGTCGGAGAAGAGGTCGATGAAGAACTCGCCTTCATCCCCGGGTAACCATGCCCCACGATGACAAAGGTGATGAGCAGGTCCATGTTCTTGCCATGGACGACATTGGACGAGCTTCCCGTGGGGAACCTGGCTGGTAGTGCCTGACCTCAGAGGCGCCGACACGGTGATCCACATGGACATGCGACCGTCGCCACGCGAATAGCGCCGTGCTGACGACCGGGAAGCCGGAGCTGAACAGGATGAGGTACTTGGTGTAGAGAAAGTCCGTTGACTCTAGGAGGTACTATCATTTTTTTGAAATCAGAAGCTTATTAGCATCCGTTGACTCCAGTGATTGACTCGAGCCAACCTGGCAGCTTCATGTTTACATTCACAGGCGGCAGGGTGCAGGCAGGTCGAGCCACCCGCCACCATCCATCCTCGACTACACACCACCATCCATGCCTTCCTCTCCTCCTCCTCCACTGCTGCCTCCGCGCTCTTCACCCCGGTCGTGTTCCACGTCGCCGCACGGCGGCTACGCCTTCCATGCCCACCGTAATGCTTCACCCACTCGGCAACGTTGTGGCGGCCATGTGTGCTTGGGGACGGGGGCCCCACGCCCGCGGGAGATACCCAGGGCCGGGTTCGCTTCCATCCTGTCGATCCGTGGCAGCCTTCATCGTGGCCTCGTGGGAGTCGACACCCAAAAATTCGCAGTTAAGTCGATCTGTGCTTATTAGATAACAAGCTGTAAGCTGGCTAAATACTGAGGTAGAGGAGAGAGGAGAGGAGAGAAGAGAAGCGGGCTGTAAGGTTACAACCAGCTTTGGCACAAGAACCAAGAAACTCTATGAGAGAGACAAGTGGACTATGTATTAATAATGAAAAGCTAACAACTATATGAGTGGACTGAGAGAAGGCTGCAAAGATACCTTACATCCAGCAGCCGGCTATATTATTAGCCTTGCTCTCATCCCTATTAACACACGCATGCAAATCTACCCCTATGAGCATCTTCGAAGATTGGTTTGGCAAATCCTTGAGATTGACGATATAAATGCCTCGTTGTCGACAAGAACATCGCCTACCACTAAAAGCACAAGGTCGTTAAATCCTAAAAAAATCGCTCCTTTAGATAGTCGTTGAGCCCGGGACTTGAGTTGTTTTGTGGCATTTACAATTTCCTAGATTAGCATAGGCTAGTGATAGGATTTGCTCTAGATTGCGAAACTTTTGGTTGGTTATGGAGAGCACACTAGATAAATCCTAGGTTGTGTATCATCATGTTAGTTAGTTCGTTTATCTCCAACTCTGTCTCAGCAACTAAAAAATACGAAAGGAAGACTCTACCCGGCACGACAACGTGCGTTGCCCTGCTTCACTCTGCCCGGCCATGGTGAAGCCTTTCCTTAATTAGTTTTCTCCGGTCATGTAAGGGGGTCAGACGATAAACACTCATCTGACTTTTTTTAGAAGGAAATTGTCGGTGCAGAAAGTGACCAACCAGTGAATATTTGTAGTTTTACTGTATGTTGTGATCGGAGGTGGCCTAGCACTCAATGACATAGGATTTATACCGGTTCAGGCAACGTGCCCTACGTCCAGTTGGGGTCAGTCAGTGACTTTATTCCTAAGCCCAGGTGCTCAAAGTTTACAGTGGGGTTACAAACGAGAAGAAGAAGGATGGGGTGTATAAGAGGTCTGGTCGGCTCCAGTCGGAAGGACCGAGAGTGACAGGAACTTCGCTATGAGCTAAGTGTTCAAGCGGGTGCTTGAGGTCCGAACCAAGCGGTTCTGTGGTTGTGAGCTAGTGAACTTAGGAACTCTGATTAACTCGAATCGGTCTCTCTTGTTGGAGGAAGCGCACCCTCTTTTATAGATGAAGGGGACGGCTTTACAAGTGAGAGGGAAAGGGTGCATATGTTATTGAGCCTTGTTGCCCATGCCTACCGAGCCTTGTTGCCCATGTCGGCGGGTACAAGATAATGGTAGGCGCCTACAACACTGTTGATGTCACTGTAGAATGCCAGATGCATGTGGGAGGTCATGTTGGCTTCTTTAGGGACGGTAGTCGTCAGTTCCTGCAAATCCTGTTTGATGCCTAGAGGGCATGTGAGGAGTCTCACCACGTTCACCTGGTACGGTAAATCCCGGTGCCCATAACGCTATCGATGCCCAGAGGCATGTGGGGGGGGTCTTACCGTATAGGAGTTTTTAGCGACGCCTACAATACTGTAGAGGGAGATGTCGGCGCCTACAATACTGTTTGTGTCAGGGTAGCTGCAGAGTACTATTCCATGTAGGGTATGGTCCCTGGTATAGTGGTTTTGATCTGTGAGCCTTGCCTTGCTTTTCTACGCACGTCTCCTGGTTCCTACCAAGCGGGTGTCCCCGGTCGGATGGCTCTAGTCGGCTCTGAGTGCGTTGGTCGGAGAAGAGCGGGGAGCAGGGTTCATTGGAGCCCCGGTCAGAGGGACGTGGGGTTGGGGGTCAGAAGTAGTGGTTTGGGCCAGACCTTTCGATCAGAGAGGGCGTCCAGAGACGGCTCGCGGTCGAAGCGAGTGCTCCGATCGAAGTGGTGGGCCGAAGGGGTCGACGAGCGGGCACCGCTCCTTTTGGTCTAGACCTTCTGGTCGGCGACTGGGCCGTCCTTCCTGCCTATTGTATTTAGACTCTTGGTCTGAGCCTTGGTGCGGAAGCCAGTCCTCGAGGGACCCCAGGTTTATGAACCCGACAGGAGCCCCCGAGCCCCCAGACGATTCGGGTAGAATCGTTCGGGGGATTTTTGTCTTGCCGACGGGTGCGCGCGAGCGCACCCCTGGGTGTAGCCCCTGAGTCCCCGGGCGGTTCGGGCGGAACTGTCTGGGGGGTTTCTGTGTCATCAGGGGAGATTTTTTGTTTTGTCGGCGGGTGCGCGCGAGCGCACCCGTGGGTGTAGCCCCTGAGCCCCCGGGTGGTTCGAGCAGAACCGTCTGGGGGTGCTATTTTACCGGGCGTGTGTGCGTGTTTTTAGTCTGAGATGGAATTTTGTCGCCCGAGGCGTCGTTGTGCAGCCGAGGCGTTTTTAGGCATGAAGATGAGACATAACTTACTGATCCCGGTGTCGATGCGCGTCGTGGATTAGGTAAGGAAGTTAGTCTGAGCATGAGAGAGCTCATTGATCCTGGCGTTGATGCGCGCCGTGGGATTAGGTGAGGGAGTTAGTTTGGACGTGAGAGAGCTCATTGATCCTGGCGTCGATGCGTGCCGTGCGATCGGGTGAGGGAGTTAGTTCGGTCATGAGAGAGCTCACTGATCCTGGCGTCGATGTGCATCGTGGGATCGGGTGAGGGAGTTAGTTCGGTCGTGAGAGAGCTCACTGATCCTGGCGTCTATGCACGCCGTGGGATCAGGTGAGGGAGTTAGTTTGGACAAACCCTGGCGTCGGTGCGTGCCATGGTTTCTAAATAGTTAGTTTAGGGGTCGGACAAGACTGAGACCGTGGGTCCTAGCGTCGATGCGCGCCGTGGGACCAAGCGGGTCGGAGTCATGGATCCTGGCCTCGGCGCAGCCTGGGCGGCCGAGGTAGTTAGTTTTCACGTGAGTTCGGAGTCGCGGTCCCTGGATTTTTGGAGCGCAGTCAGAAGGGAAGCCGTTACGCGAGTTCGGAGTCGCGGTCTGTGGATTTTTGGAGCGCAGTCGGAAGTGAAGCCGTTACGCGAGTTTGGAGTCGCGGTCCCTGGATTTTTGGAGCACAGTCGGAAGTGAAGCCGTTACACGAGTTTGGAGTCGCGGTCCCCGGATTTTTGGAGCGCAGTCAGAAGTGAAGCCATTTTTCTTGAGCCCCCGAGCCATGTCGGGCCTTCGTGGGAGTCGATGTGAGTTGTGTGCGTTACCCCATCCTCGGTTCCTCACAACCGGAGGGGCTAAGTTTTGTCGCTTGTCCCAATCGCTCGGGTTTGAAGACTAGCTCGGTGAGTTCGCTAACGGATGTGATCGAGCAGAATTCAGGTCCGTCGTTCATGACGGGGTCGGCATAGCCCTCTTGTGACATTCCACTACTCCTTTACCTACAACCCAGTAGATGCCTAGGTAGTTCTAGAGACCGACCCGGGTGGCCTAACGGCCTCCCCTCGATGGAGATTCTGTGGACCTAGCGAGAGGTTCAGGATCGAACGAGAAGGTTGAGATGACCTGGTCTGCCAGACCGAGCGAGGGCCGCATGGGGCTCATCTACGGTTTTCTCCCCTGGCTCTGTTGTTTGCTCATGTCGAATGAGGCAACCGTCGCTTCGTGACGCAACACGGAGCGTTGTGATGCATTTCGCTGCACGTGCGATGCTTAGTTCTTGAGCCCCCAGGCGGTTTAGGGCAATAATCGTCCAGGAGGCACGGGCGTATGGAATGAGATGCATGTATGGATGTATGAAATGATTTATAAGGAAATAGAGGGGTTCGGTACTGCTCACCTTGATGGCTTAAGTGATGGGGTTTGGAAAGCTTCAGTCGGAAATGTCCAACCGGGACCTGCGCTTGTCAATCGTGGGTGAGCCCTTATGTGAATAGTTTTTGTATTTAATGAACACATGCTCACCTTGATGATCTGAGTGACTGGGTTCAGAGAGCTTCAGTCGGAAATGTCCGACCGGGACCCATGCTCATCGTTTGTGACGGAGTCGGCATGGCCTACATTGGGTGCCCCTTCACTTCCTTACCTGTCTCTTGGTGTCTATCCTGAGTGATTCGATCGACTCAGTGGGTCGGATGGTTTCTTCGATGGAGATTTTGTTTTTGGTCTCCCCAGGTCTGTCCTGGGGAAGTGGGGAGCCGCCCACGTGCGGTGGTGCTTCGGTTCCTATGCCCATTGTGTGGTAGTGGTTGATCGTGTGGTAGTGGTGGGCCATGGCCAGGCCACATCCCTTCTGATCAGGAGCCGTTCCGTTGGGCAGAGCACGTCTCATCGGTCAGGGCACGTCTTATCTGCATTAAATGGAAAAGAGAGGTTTTCTCGCTCCACCGTTCTGCCTTCCCGAATCGGTGCATCCTTCCCTAACTGCTGTTTCCTTTTCCTTAAGTAGGAGAAGTGAGAGGGTTTTCGTCCCATTCTTTTGCTTGTTCCTCCTCTGCCACCGCCTTCCCTTTTCCTCCTTGCTGTGAGCGTTCCTGAGAGCCCCAGTGGTTTCCAGGAAAGAAAGGGGAGAGAACGAGGGAGGAGAGATGAAACTCACCGATCCTTTTGCGATCCGGAGCGAAAATGTCGGACTAGAGGTCATCCAACGTGAGGAAGTCGGTGCTGGGGGCCTTCATCAAGAAGGGTTTTTGCCGCCGCAGGAGGTGGTGCACTGGAGGGTCCCTAGGGGGAGGAGTTCCCACAACCTCATCCCGACGAGGTGGTTTCTTTCCTTACCTTCCATGAGCGCGGATTAGGATACCCTGCGCACTGGTTCCTGCGTGGGCTTCTTAATGAGTGGGGTCTGGAGCTACAACACCTTAATCCAATGGGGATGCTGCACATTGCTGGCTTTGTCACCGTCTACGAGGCTTTCCTCGGGATGGAGCCGCACGTGGATTTCTTCCGGTGGCTGTTCTCCGGGAGGACCCTGACGGCGGGGAGTTCGGCCGAGACCACATCGGTGGGAGGTTTTGCCCTACAGAGGAAGCTGAGCGTGGGAGATTTGTACCCCACGTACTCCCCCTATGACTCCAACCGGGGGTGGCATAGGGAGTGGTTTTACATTAGGAATCCGGTGGAGGTGCCATTTCCGGCATTCACCGGTGGGAGGCCGGAGAAGCAGAAAAGTTGGTCGTGGGGTTGTGCCTGCACGGAGAGGCACAAGGTGCAGGTCATCGAGGGGGAGCTGCAGAAGCTCGTAAGGTGCGGCCTTGACAAGGTGCGGGTGTTCCACAACCTCTTCCGCCACTGGGTTGCGCCGTTGGCGAAGAGTACATAGCCGATGTGGATGTACGGTGGTAGACCATGCGTCGTCGGAGGACCTGCCAGACGATGAGGTCTGGAGTCGCCTTGGCTGGGTGCTACAGCTGAGGCCCAATGATATGGTTGTGGGGAAACCCATACCGTTTAATGCCTCGGTCGTGTCCACCATGGTATGTTCCCTTATTTTGTTCGTGTTTCTTCCTCTGCTTTTCTTGTTTCTTGATCCTGGGCCATCCATTCTGTAGGAGCTTGAGAGGTACAAGTCCCGGCCGCACCTTCCTAAGGGATCGGAGGGCAAGGCCTGGCAGGCCGCCCAGAAGGAGGTGGCAGACACCTGGAAGAAGAAGAGAACTAGAGAGGTTCAGCGGAAGCAGGAGAAGGAGAAAGAGGTCACCCAGCGCGTGAGCGCTGGGGAACGTAGGAGTGACGTCGAGTCAAAACTTGCGTCGGATGATCCTACGGATTTGGACGACATGGTCTTCTCCGATGAGGAGGAGAGTCAGGAGGTCACTGTGACCTCGGCAGAGCGTCACGACCCTACGGCGATGTCCACTAGTGAGGAGCAGGAGGCCGCGCGGCGTGCGGAGGTTCTTGCGTTATGGAAGCGTGCGGCAAGCATGGACACCATCGGTGGACGGGCGGTGAAGCAGACATGGTCAACGCGCCCCTCGGTGGTGTCGCTGGTCCCGTCGTCGCCTGTGGCGGATGCGGCTGAGCAAGCTGGGCGGCTCAAGGAGCGGACTGGCACTTGTGCGGCGACAGGACCGGTGCCAACGCCTGACTCGCAGCCGGAGGAGGGCCTGCCTGCCGTGGGTGTGGTCGAGCAGTCCAGGCAGTCTGAGGGCCAGACTGGCGCCCGGGCGACGCACGACTTGCAGTCGGAGGAAGCTTCGCTCGCTGCTCCGGTCGAGGAGTCCCGAGCCAGAGGTCGTAGTGACCCATAGGTCGGGTAGGAGCCGATCGGGATGACTCCGCCCCCGTCTGAAGCGAGGGGGCATGGGTCATAGCCTGGGAGCGGCCCTCGTCCCGTAGGTCCATTGTTGTCGGGGCCTACCTTCAGGGTCATGCCGCTCACCTCCCGGTATGTTTCCCTTTGTTGCTCTTCGATCTTTTGCTGGTCGAGTCTTTTTGGAACGTGACTCACCTGTCATTTTCGTCAGTGGCCGGGGGATGCCAGGGTTGAGCATCGCTCCGACCCCTGTGTAGGAGACTTGGAGGCCTACCCTACAGTGTGTTGTAGTGAGCGAAGGGGGTAGCAGGGTGGCGGCGGCAAAGACTTCCCTCCTAGGGGTGGTGCCCCCTGGGGCGGCTGCTGATAAGGCGGCAGCGGTGGCATCGGTGTTGGTGGCGATCCCGGTGCCGATGGCGGGGATTGTGTCGGACGTAACTCTCGCGGTCCCTCCTCCGCCGGTGGCGGTGGAAGAGATGAGGGAGGGCAAGCTCCCTATCTTGCCGGGTGGAGGGTCGCATGGCTTATCCTTGCCGTCGGAGCCAAAGGCGCCGGAGGGAAGTGCGGCCGAGATGGAGTTGAAACGCCTGGTGGCGTTCCACACGATTGAGGTGGTGAACATCCCATCTAACGATGAGGTGGATATCGTGGCGGAGCCACCGGTGTCATCGCATGAGCCGACGGTGTCACCGTGGGAGCTGGCGGAGGTCCATTCGGAGGCTGGGCCATCCGGCGGTTTGTCGGAGGGTGACCTAGAGTGGCCCTGCCCTGAGGACCCATCAAAGGCGCAGTTCATCCTCCGGGATTCCCGGGAGCATCAGCTCTGGGACATTTTTGGGGGCAAGGGCATGCCACGGTGTTCGTACTCACCAAGCTATCTGCGAAGCTTGAAAGCGCCCAGAAGCAGGCTCTATTCGCTCGGCGGTTGGTTGAGGTCGACCTACAGCTCGCCGCGGAGATGAGTTTCTGGTACTTGTCCTTGCCCTTTGAATCTTGTGTCGGTTGTCTTTAGCATGCTTGTTTTTCGTAGAATCTGAGGAAGATGTTGTCCCGCAAGTCTTACTTCCTCCGGATGGAACACCCCTGGATGGCCGAGCTCGAGCATCGGGTAGGGTCTGCTTGCCGCGAGTCCTAGGACCGGGCGACCGAGCTTGCCGTGGCGTGGGCAGAGGGGCAGCGTGCAGTGAAGCGGGCGACTACCACCGAGCAAGGGCTCAAGGCGATGAAAGTCCGCTAGGCGGAGACTGAGGCGGGGTTGCGGGCATCCCTGGCAAGCACCGAGGCGGTGCTTCAAGAGGCCTTGGCAGCCCTTGAGCCGGAGCGGGCCACCCTAGAGTCACCATGGATGGCCCTAGAGGCGGAGCGGAGGGCCCGGTCAGAGGCAGACCAGGAGGTGCTCGCGCTCCAAGGCCAGGTGATGGGGACAGAGGAGGCGAACACCTGGCCTATTCCTGAGCTTGTCGCCCCTCCTTTAGAGCTAGATGGAAAGGTGAAGACGCTGTAGCAGGACCTGGAGACGACCAAGGCGACCCTCAGCCAGAACGCGAAGGAGCTGGCCAAGTCCCATGAAGAGCGACGTGCTCTTGAGGGGGACCTTGACTAGATCCGCAACGTTGCCCAGCTCGTCATCTCAGAAGTCTTTGGGTCGGTGCCAAGCACTAGCTCGTCATCTCAAGGACCTTGTCAAGAGTAGGCTGTTTTACAGAGCATCGGGAGTGCTGACCTTGGTGGCGATGCACCACCCGAATCTGGACTTCGCCACTATCTACAGCGGGTATGCTGAAGGCCTGAGCATGGGAGACATCCAATCGATCGGGGAGGGCTTGCTACCGCACGCGCGGTCGGTGTTAGAGCAAGTCTCTGCCGAGTGGGTGATGGATGTTCGCCGTGAAGACATGGCCCAAAGCATGCGTGGGGAGGATGCTTCTGAGCCTGCAGATAGCACGGAGCCTGGTTCGGGGGGGAACGTCGCCTTGGCTCCGATCGAGCCAAACGTCGTGCCACCAGGGAGTGAGCAGCCTGCGTCTTTGTCAGTCATCCTGCTAGCAGATGTGGCTAGGCCGGTTCAATAGCTTGTAGGATATAAGTACTTTAGTGAAGGTAGAAGTTTAAGTTTATGGGGGAGCCCCCGTATAAATATTACAGTGTGCTTAATGACTACCGTCGGTTTTGTTTTCTGTGATGGAATTGCTCCGTTCAGGGGAGCCTGTTCCCTTTCATTTCTTAGTTTTTCCTTAGCATAATTTTGTTTTTTATTCTTCCTTTCTCGTACCTGCCCGTTTGTCCCGTAGGACACAACCTTGGGGGCCCAGGGCATGGCCCACGAGGCTTGGCTGCTCATAACCGTAGGGAAAGGCGGGGTGCAATAGGTTAGAATGTTTTTAAAGCAAAGCTACGTAAAGAAAAACTAAGGAACAAACTATCCCGTTAGTTGGGTAGGAAGGAATTTCACCATAGAAAACAAAACAGGGAGGTAGTCATTAAGCATAATGATAGTAGTGTACTCTAGTGGAGCCCCCGAGCGCCCCGGGCCGAAAAGTGTTCGGGTCGGGTTGCTTTTGTAGGAGCATATACTAAGTAAACAATGGTAAGATTGAAGCTTAGGAAAAACGACATAGCTATTCTAGTAGTTCGAAGAGATGAGCGTCGTTGTCGTCCTTCGGTCGGTACGCGTCCTAGCCCTCTACGCCCCCTTTCTTGGTTGCTGCTTCCTTGCCTTTTCTTCCTTTGGCCTGCCGGCCTGCCGTACAACGTGCTTGAGGAGCTGGCAGTCCTTGTAGAGGTGGTTTATGGGGTAGTCATGGTTGATGCATGGGCTCCCCATGAGATCGTGGAAGTGGCCCGAAGGGTCTTGTTGGGGCTACGTGCCCGCGTGATCGGCCGCGGCGACTGACGCGAAGTTGGCCGGTCAGCGGCGATCCTTTCTATTCTTTTTCCCCTCTACGTGGAGGGGCCCTTGTCTTGACCCTAGCGCTTGGCCTTACCTTTGTCACGGCCTCTGTTGAAGCGCGGTGGGAACGGTGCTTGCTGGAGGTGTTGGACAGAGGTTCGCGGTCCCAGGCCATTAGGGCTGGGACTCCAGTTGCTGCTGCGTGTGTCTCGGTTTGGTCCGAGCCACGTGAATATAGGCGGTTGGTGCGGAGAGGTCGCTGAGTCAAGACGAGGTTCCAGTGCAGCCTCCTGTGCCGCAGTCGGTGATTGTAGCGGCAATCAGGTGGAGTGACCCGTCTGCCACGTTCTCGTTCCCCTAGCGGAGAGCGAGGACGCGTGTCGGCGTCACGATATGGAGCACTCTGCTTGTTGAATGGCAGCGGTCTCCACTAGTGCCCAGAGATTCCGATGGATCGCTTGTTCATGAGGGTCGTTTGGCTCGGATAGGCCGCGCAGAAGCATTGCTGCGGCGATGATGTTTTGGTTCGCCTGAGCGAAGTGCAGGGGATTGGTCCCCCTGTCTGTGGCATTGCGCTGGACCTGACGGGCGCGAGCCCGGGCGCCGCTCACTGGTCTTCACGCACGGGGCGCAGCGTGGTGCGCAGAGTGCGTGGGCGCAGTCGGTGGCTAGTGCGGCCACTGTTGTCGTAGTCCTTCCCCATGCTCAGGTGTGAGCTCGGTGGTCCCCGCATGAGGGCCCGGAGAGGTGTGAGTCCATGAGGACTCTGCTTCTGCTGGTGGGTGTCCTAGAGGGTCTGCCATGGCGCACTTCTAGGATGGACGGTGGCTAGGTGCCATGTCGCTGATGCTGAAGCCATCACTCCCGACGTCGTCATCCAAGATGTCGAGGAAACAGGTGGGAGCATAGCTCGTCATCCCCACGAACTCAGACGTGAGAGGGTGCGGCGCCGTCATCTTTTGGAGCCCCCGGGCGTATGCATCTGTGGAAGACACGAGGCCGTAGGGGAACGGATCATACGGCGGTTGCATTGGGGACAACGGGGTTCCATCGGGCAATCGGCGGAAGATAGAAAATAGTAAGTAAATAACAACGTGTATATTACTCACAACGGGGTTTGAGTAGAGAGTTTGCTCGGAATGAAGCCCAGATGCCGCGTCATCGAAGTCGCGCGTCCCGGAGTCGATGGAGGACGTCCCTCTGATGGGTGCTGGGTCGCGAGCCTTCTCGCGGAGGTGTAGTACGCCGAGTCAGTCGGCGAGAAGTCTAGGCTTCCGAAGAGGAAGGCCTGGGATGGCTCGAAGACGGGTGGAACCCGCATCCCAGTGGGTGAGAGTGCAGGAAACTCCAGCGAGCCGAAGCGAATCGTATCGCCCGAGCCCGCCATGGCGGGGGTGGCAGAGAAATGGGCCATCCGATGACCAAAAAGTGTTGAACGTACAACGTCTTCCCCACGGACAGCGCCAACTGTCGATGCAGAAAGTGACCAACTAGTGAATATTTATAGTTTTGCTGTACGTTGTGATCGGAGGTGGCCTAGCACTCAATGACACATGATTTATACTGGTTCAGGCAACATGCCCTATGTCCAGTCGGGGTCGGTCAGTGACTTTATTCCTAAGCCTAGGTGCTCAAAGTTTGCAGTGGGGTTACAAACGAGAAGGAGAAGGATGGGGTGTACAAGAGGTCCGATCGGCTCTGGTCGGAAGGGCCGAGAGTGACAGGAACTTCGCTATGAGCTAAGTGTTCAAGCGGGTGCTTGAGGTCCGAACTTGGCGGTTCTGTGGTTGTGAGCTAGTGAACTTAGGAACTCTGATTAACTCGAATCGGTCTCTCTTGTTGGAGGAAGCGCACCCCCTTTTATAGATGAAGGGGACGGCTTTACAAGTGAGAGGGAAAGGGTGCATATGTTACCGAGCCTTGTTGCCCACGCCGACCGAGCCTTGTTGCCCACGCCGGCGGGTACAAGATAATGGTAGGCCCCTATAACACTGTTGATGTCACTGTAGAATGCCAGATGCATGTGGGAGGTTGTGCTGCCTTCTTTAGGGACGGTAGTCGTCGGTTCCTGCAAATCCTGTTTGATGCCTAGAGGGCATGTGAGGAGTCTCACCACGTTCACCTGGTACGGTAAATCCCAGTGCCCATAACGCTATCGATGCCCAGAGGCATGTGGGGGGGTCTTACCGTATGAGAGTTTTTAGCGGCGCCTACAATACTGTAGAGGGAGATGTCGGCGCCTACAATACTGTTTGTGTCAGGGTAGCTGCAGAGTACTGTTCCATGCAGGGTATGGTCCCTGGTACAGTGGTTTTGATCTATGAGCCTTGCCTTGCTTTTCTCCGCACGTCTCCTGGTTCCTACCGAGCAGGCGTCCCCGGTCGGATGGCTCCAGTCGGCTCTAAGTGCGCCGGTCGGAGAAGAGCGGTGAGCAGGGTTCCTTCGAGCCCCGGTCGGAGGGACGTGGGGTCGGGGGTCGGAAGTAGCGCTTTGGGCCAGGCCTTCCGATCGGAGAGGGCGTCTGGAGACGACTAGAGGCCGAAGCGAGTGCTCCGACCGGAGTGGTGGGCCGAAGGGGTCGACGAGCGGGCGCCGCTCCTTTTGGTCTAGACCTTCTGGTCGGCGACTGGGCCGTCCTTCCGGCCTGTTGTATTTAGACTCTTGGGCCGAGCCTTGGCGCGGAAGCCGGTCCTCGAGGGACCCCGGGTTTATGAACCCGACAGAAATGCTATAGCGATAGAATGTTAATCAGGTCATGAAATACTCCCTCCATCCTAGTATAGTTTATAAGACATAACCACCTCTGGTTCAAAGACCAAGAAACATATTTAATTCTCTCTCAACACTAGTACTATTGCATCAATATACGTGTGTATAGAGAGAGCACGCCTTATATCATGGGACTTGAATAAAAAGTGATTACGCCTTATATAATAGGATGGAGGAAGTAATTAAGGAAACCACAAATCTTGGAAAAAAAGGCCCGACACCACGAAGGCTATTTTCTTTTTCCCTCGCCTCCCACGGATGCCTTGTTTGGATCTTGTCGGATTCACCTCAATCCACATGTGTTGGAGTGGATTGATGTGTAATTTAGTTCAAGTTCCACCACCATTTATATGATTATTAAAAAAACTTATGCAAGGCTCTAAACCTCTCTCTTTTTAGAAAGAGATATGAAGTAGAACTGCATATTTTTACACTGAGAAGAAGAAATAGTTTACGGTTTACACAGTTTACATACAACGCACTCACGCTTGAGAATGACGATGTAAACATATTATTATACATGAGTTTATTGTACGGCTATATTGGAGGGCCCAATGCATGCAAAAACCACGCGTAGTAACGGTTTCACATGTCCGGCTGTCCCCCTACCTTATACGAGAAGATGATCTATCTAGACAATATCAAACGTGACATGCTGCGGGAGTACTGTACTGATGGTGGTTCTAGCAATTTGTTTAGCTTCCTCGACGGGTGGTTCACCGCCTCCATATCGCCGGTAATTAATTATATGGTGGATATTGACCAATTTCTACTCTAAGAACCTCCAGTGCATCCGCATTTTCAATGATATGGAGAAGAAATTCGAGTTGCCCTCTTGTTGCTTTGAATCCTGAGATCCATACGTTCTTCAAATGATTATATTTGCATTTACATTGCCCAAAGGTCTTTTCGGCTTGGACCCCCTTGTGCAAACCATAGATTGAAGCCAGCAAACTGCAAAAAGAGTAAATCATGAACAAATTAAGACAAGAAGATGGAGATGGGTGCGCTTACCTTGCTGTGGGTGCATATAGATAGACTTGGTGAAATTTTAGCTATATACATAATATAATCACTATTTTTTTAAATTTTTGTGAGGAGTGCATTTGAACCCCTAGTTATATATGGAACAGCTTCGCCCCCTAGCTGGGTATCAGTAGTAATAATAAGAGGACGAATAATACGTAACACTTGAATGAATTGAAAAATTACGAAACATTGAAAAATATATATAATGTACTAACATGGATGGGACTTACATGGACCTCCAGCTTTACAATAAACGGTGCGGCTCTCAGGAATGAAACCGATGAATAAAGAAGCTTGTCAACCTCGTAGTGGAAATATCCAATTAGCAACTGTAAATGCCGGAGATTGGAAAATCTTTTTAACGGGCGATCCCACCACCATTGCTTCTGAGAGAGTGAGAATTGAAACACAGAAAATTAATTAATTGTTTGAAGCTAGGTTATTACATTATTATTGATTGTGATTTGAAATAAAACATGAATGAAATAGTTAGGAACAGTACGGCACCTCTAGATATTTCAAACCAAGCCTCAAATCGGAGGTGAGGCTCTGCACGCTTGGAATACTATTGACAAGGGATATGAGCGCATGCTCAAAAACCGCCTTGAGCAAGTCAAGATTTGCACTTTGCAGGTTCAACGAATGGACAAGACGGATGTCTATCTTGGTGACGAGGCCGCATTCAACATTGAGGTAGAGCAGACTGGGCAGTGGAGTCGCCAGCGTGAGTTGATCGTCGACGACGCATCTGTCTATGTGAAGCCACTGGATCTTGCTGGCGCAACGGGACAGCAGGTGCTCAAGATCCTCCCTGGCCATATGCAGCACCTCCAGACGAAGCTTCCTCAGATTCGGGAAGCCTTTGAACTGCGACGGTGGTCTGAAAGATACAAAGCTAAGGTGCAGCTGCTGCAGGCTGCTTCCCCAGTTGTTGTCTGAAACTGAAAGCAGCTGCCGGAAAGGAAACACGTACAGATCCTGCTTTCGGGGTAGACAAGATCCATCGTGCTCCCACCAGGTTTCGGGCTTGAGATCCAGGGATAGGTTCTTGGTCCGCGACGACGAGACGGCAAATTCCACCCACATGTGGATGTGATGAGCTAGCAGACCGTGGGCGCCGCCGACGAAATCGGTTCTGACCTCAAGCGTTTCCACGACGGCGCAGCGGCTACGGTGCTTCTGCAAGACGCCGTTGACGTGAGGGATGAATCTCGCCACCTGGGTGGTTTCGCTCAGCTCGTACCTCTCGCATTTGCATATCGACACAGCATCGAAGGTTAGCCTGGGGCACGCTGACCACAGACGCATGCATCGCCTCCGCTCGCTTGACAGGACGCTACTTCTTGCAATTTCTTTTGCCGGCAGCTTTCGACACGGTCGTGTACAAAATGTCCTGCATGCATGCAAGTTTTTTTCTCTCTCTCTCATTAGTACATACATATATTCAGTTGATTGAATATGAAATAATAGTGTGTATATACAATACCGGTGGAAGATCGGTGAATCGAAGGCCTGTTGCTGGGTTGTTGTTGTGTTGGGTCACCTCGTCGTCGACTGACAATGCTGCTGCGTCGGGGGACGAGGAGAGCCGGCGGCGGGGAGGAGGAAACCACCACATCCACATGTTGGCAAGCGCCGAGAGCACACCCCGAAACATGATCCGTATTATTTTCTAATCCAATCAATCAAAAAGGAAACAACGGCATGTATTTATATATATACAGACATCTCATGATCGGTTTCTGGGTCCTGGCCTGGGAACAGGAACCAACGACCACCGTTTCGGATACAGTACAGCAGGGGTCGTATCGTATTGTATTCTGCTGCGGTCGCGCCACCTTGCCCGACTCGACTCGCCCGCTGGGGCGGAAGCGTGGACAGAGGACGACGGGTTGCGGGGCTCGAATTTTTTACTTTTTAGTATTTTTTCGAAAGTTTCTCACAAATAGATCCCTGCAGAAAAGATTTCAGAATCTGGATTCTTAACTCGGCGCCATCGATGCTAGCGCTGGCGCCGAGATCCTGAGCTCGAAGCGACGTGGAAGGTGACATAGCAGGAAGCTCGGCGCCAGTCACCCTGGCGCCGAGCTCGGCGCCAGGGCGACTGACGCCGAGCCTTTATTTTAACCCCGCCCTAACTTTCCTGTCCGAGCGTTCTTCCTCTTCTTTCTCCTCCCTCTCGGGTTTTTTCTCTCCTCACTTCACCCTACCTCACGAATCGGCATATTGGACCTTAGAAACTTTGATTTGATCCATAGATCTTCGAGAGCAAGGTATCATCGTTCCCCTCCTAGTTTTTTTTCGCATCGATTCGGTATATATTAGTCGGATTTTTGAACTTAAGAATCGTCATTACTTAGGGTTTCATTCTATCCCTCAATATATGTATTATACAACCGTAGGATGATGCCAAGGCGTGGAAAAGCTAGTAAACCTAGGCACATGTAGTTATGTTATGGGTTCATTGTTGTGCATCAAATGGAAAACCCTAGGTTTAGGGTTTAATGTTAATTGCTTTCGGTTCTTAGAACGAAATTGGTTGTATTGTAGTTATGGTTCGCATTGACATTTATTTGTGATGTTTTGATTTTTGTTTGTTAAATTATATCCATTTTCTTAGATGCAAGAAATGTTTCAGGAGGAGTTTTGGCGAAAACGGGGTCGTCCTCGAGAATTATACCCCGACGTGTCTAGCAAAGATGCCCCTGTCCCTCCTGACCTCCCTGTCCCTAACTGTGACTGTGGTTTCCCGGCCCTTGTTTTTCAATCGAAACATCCGGACACAGCAGCGCATTGCTTCTACACATGCAGTCGTTTTAATGTAAGAAATTGTTTTCACTATCCTTTTTCTTTATTTGTGTAAGTATGCTACTAATATTTTGTTGGAATCTCATTGTGTAGGACCATGAGAGGTCCTTTTTCTTTCAGTGGATCGACGATGCAGACAAGTTTGATCCTAGGTACCTCCTTTTCGACGATTGGTTTAGAGGGAGACATCCACGTGAGCACTTCAAGCGGTGGGCTCCACCCCCCTAACCCTCCACCAATGATGGCTAAGGAGAAGCACCTAGCCGCAGTTAGACGACTCGAGAAACCTCCTCTGTGCGATTGTGGAGATCGAGCTGTGATAAATCCTGAGAATACGTTGGAGTTTATGTGTCCAAACAAGCATGAAGTAAGTGCAAAATGTATGTGTTGAAATATCGAGCTATATGTGTTCATGTACTAATGTCTACTTATTTAGGTGTTTTCAATGGCGAAGTGTCGTTTCAAGGAGTGGTTGTATGGTCCTAAGAACCAATGGCCAGAAGAACCACGAAAGGTTAAGGAAAAGAAGAAAGAAAGGGTAATTTACAAAGCACCTCCTGTCATGTGCGAATGTGGTGTTCAATCCAACTATGGCCTAGTCCCTTCGGAGCTTGGAATATGCCATTATTGCGGCCATATGGTTGAGTACGATGAGGTTGGTTATTTTTGTGGTAAACATGAAATCGTATTTTGTTTCTTTTGCTAAGACATATATGATATAATTTTTCATTTGAACAGAGCACTAGGAAATGCAGGTGGGAATGTTATGATGGTTAAGCTAAGTTCTTGGATGAACTGAAGAAGAGGTAAGTAATTGCATGGAAGAGGGAATATGGACCTAACTATGTCAACCTATTCGTTAAACATCACAAAGAAAAGATGCGTGAGTTTGCTAGACAATGTGGTATTTGTAACCCGATCGATATTGGGCTTAACAAATGGGGATTGGAGAGACGGATGACGTTAGAGGAGGAGAGGGCAAGGAATGAGGAAAGGGAGGAGACAAGAGTACAGATGCAAGTCTTGAACGAGCATGTTGTTGCATTATGTGCCAGTGAGTGCTTGAAAGCCTTTTATTTCGTTGCCTAATTTTAAATGTAATATAATCACATTGCTAACTGATTGCATTTTATACATGAAGGGATTGGTTGCAGTCAGGAACATGCCACAGAGGTGGCTCATGCAAGGTATGAGGAGAAGAAGTTAGATGAGCATAGATCGTTAGTTGGTCGCACCGTTCAATCACCGATTGTGTTGTCTGATGAGGAGGACGAGGATGAGGACGACATTGGCAGACTGAGTGAGCTCATTACTCTAGCAGAGGCATGCTTGCAGGCGCAGGAGACTGAGGACGATACTGGCAGACTAAGCGAGCTCATCGCTCTAGCTGAGGTGGGGTTGCAGGCGGAGGGGGCTGAGGAAGACACTGGTAGACTGAGTGAGCTCATCGGTCTAACAGAGGTGGGCTTCTAGGCGGAGGAGGATGACGAATCGTTCTTCACTTAGGCTGCAGCGGACACAGATGAATCGGAGGCCGCTTATTACAGGCGATAGGTAGATCAGAGCAACACATGTGAGCCTAGCCACAACAACAGGGTTGTGGTAGAGGACTGGTATTTGGATGATAAGTTGCTTACTCAGTATGTTTCAGACTGAGGATTTGAATGTGCATTTGCCCCCTATGTCTACTGTCGGCACGTACTTCTAGTATTATTATGTTGTTTAATGTGGCATAGTATTGAACTTTTCATTATGTGGGTGTTTTCATTATTTATGGTCTTAATAGTCCGCTTAATATTACGGACGTATTGAAATGTGAACACGTGATGCAAATAAAACCTAATGACGTATGGCATTATATAATTCAGCACACAAAACACATGAAATTGCATATGAGAATATGTACCGAACTAGGGTACAGAGTTTCCTTCGACTAAACCTAACATGCCTTAGGTAATTAAACCAAACAACAAACACATAGATGTGGCATATGAATAAGATAAAGTCGTCCTAGTAGTGTGGCCACATAGCAAATTGTGTTGCACCTTCTCTATAGTAGCCTCCCATTGTTGTTGTTGGTGGTGGCGGGGGTGATGGGGGAGGCCCCTTGTTCTTGTGGTTAGGGCAGGTGCAATATAGATCATTGCAGAGTGCCTCCTATGAATCGGCACCATTGTTGTTGTCGTCCTGTCCGTTGTCCTTGTAACCGCTACTAACTTCCCTTTCTAGATCGAAGATACGGTCCTGCAGGTAGTAGATGTACTCCGCATGCGGATAAATAGGTCGAGGATCGACCCACCTAGTGAACCCACAGTTTTCTTCGGCCAAGGAAGACTACAATAGGTATGTCGTGTAAGTTATATAGAAGAGGAACATATTGAAGAAACATATAGTAATAGCAATTACCCATGCTCGCGGGCATTTGAAGAAATAACGACCTCCATCTATTCCCTTGGTGAACATCTACACTAGGTAGTCCTCACCATGCATGCATTTTGGCCACTCTTCTTTCCTTTCATCTTATCCTCTCAGTGGTGTCTCTTTAGGGAAATCACTTTTGCTCTCAACTGGGAACCTCTCATAAAGAGCTTCCTCAAAGAAATCGGGACCAAGAGGACCCTCCCACCTAATGGTAGTTCCCTTCCCCTTTCCTCTCCCTCTGGACGACTCTCCAGACATTGGTACTGCAATGAAAGAAAATGCTGAGGAGTCTTCTTCTTTCTTGTTGTGTGTGTGAATAAGAGGGAGTGAGGGGTTATTTATAGGTTGAGAGGAGGAATGGAGGCCTCTCAATGTGCCATGTCAGCGATCCATGTGCCTCTTCACCTCAGCCCTTGGATCAAATAGTCATAAGATAGATGGTGGAGATATAGTGGAGTTGTGCTTCCTTGCATGCCAGTACTATGTCAGTGAAGTGATAAATCGCTGTTGTCCTTATATTTGAAAAGTCTATTTTTATTGTCTGAAAAGTCTAGATTCGTTTACTGTTGCTTGGTAACCCTAGATTTATTTATAAAGCGTATGTATGATACGTTTGGATTATACACGTTCTAATAAATTTACATTTAATCATCCACAGTTACAAAAAATTCATAGTTCTAAAAAATTCGCAAGAGTTTCCCTTATTTTAGGAGCATCCACAGTTACAAATAGAGACATCATTATATATTCTAAACATTTAATCATCCAAGGAGCAAAATGCAACCACAACGAACATCAGAACCAACATAATATGTCCTGCACAGTCCAAATAGTCCACAATGTCCATACAGTCCCAAATAGTTACAGAAAAGTAAATACAAAATTCATAATAGTGCATACTAACAACTACCACAACCCTCATTGCCTCCTACTCTTGCCCTTACCCTTATGACTGAGAGCGCTCGTACCTGGAGTGTAAGGGTCACGCGGATGGCGTCGCCTAGTGCCTGGAGGCGGTGTAGGATGAGTCGAGGGAGCATCATGGAGCTGAGAGGGGCCAAGCTCCTCGTGCCTCTTGTCCACGTCGTCGTCGTCTTGCTCATCCTTGTCCCCGTCCCCTGTAGCTGCTTGGCTAGAGGAACCCAAGCCTCCTCTGCCTACGGAAGGAACGTACACGTCTTGCGTCGTGTCTGTCCTACAACCACAATGACCAGCCGCACGGCGAAGTCGACGTGATAGCCTCTGTTGTACAAAATTATGTTAACTGAAAGAATTTAATGTGTTAATGATATGTTTGAAAGAATATTTTTAATCTTACGTCCAGGAAGCTAAGCATATAGTCGTCCCTGACTCTCGGCTGAATGCGCTCAATCTCTTCAACTGAGCATTTGAGTGTATTGCCCTACAACAAAGTTCTCAGTTGTAACACTCTCGGTGTTACATTATATAGTTTTTGTTAAAACCATGTAATGAGCATCATGTTTATGTATTATTGCATGTGGTAAATGAGAAATTAAATTTTATTGCACTAATTCTCAATTTGAGCTCTAATTTATTCCTTGTTCAAATACTCTCCAGCACAACTCAACTCACTATTGTCATCCTGATCCAACTCCATCTCTCGCTATTTCATCTCCTTCTTGATCCCCAGAGCACTCCCTCAGCACACTCGTAGAGCAAGCCCGCGTAGCACGCTTGCAGTACCCTTCACTGGCAAGTTTTGCCACAGTGTCATTACTTCGCCATGTCATTAATGGCGAGTGAGGTAGCAGCCTCTAGCGTGTTGCACGCGCTCTTCAGCAAATGAAGATGACAGACCGCAGTAGCTCGTAGAAATTCACATGCCATCCATTAATGCCTAGCTGTAGGGCTGCACGTTCTTACCCTGTGCTAGCTGACCATGATGCTCCTCTCTGCGTAAGTCGGCTTCTCCACAGGCTCAGCCTGCTGAGCACGTCGCTCGCTCGCTACCCGCACAACACATTCATGCACCAGCAGCATCGCACACGCTACACATTAATCTCAATCACAAGCTCTGCCCGCTGCACACGCTGCTCAGTTGCTTTGCAAACGCAGCCAGACACCTTTCCATGTGGCAGAACTATATCAACATAGAAACACTGTTCACCATGGAAAACACTGTTCATCGTGGAAAGCACTGTCCACTGTAGAAACTCATCCGAGCAACACGTCGTGCACAAGCAACGCTTTATTACCTTTAAGCAAGCTAGTTAGCCACTAACCTTACGACAAATTATTGTCATCCCGCTCCACTGCTCACTGGTTTCTTCCTCTCAAATCAAGTTCCTCTATTCTTGCCTGAGAGAGCTGCGTCTATCAATTTCTCCCCAAGCTGTAATCTCTCTCCACGTGAGAGCTCCATAGCCACAAAGTCAAATAACAAATTATTGTCATTCACTAATTATTAGCATACCACTTGGCAAGATTTATATCTTCTCCATTAATTCCTTGACTTGCATAAATGAACCAGCACAACCCCCTCATCACGTCATGGACCAAAGATCCACAGCCATGTGCAAGTCAACAAGTTCAATTGCGTGATTAGCCTCCTCCAATAATATCATTTCTTCACCTCTAGAGCTCATTTGAATTTGTTTATTTATTATGAAATAAATTTTGTTAGATTCCTAAATTCATGATCTATCTGTTAGTGTAATTAGTTTGTATAGTTCAGGGATACCTTTAGGGTTACTTTATTATTTTGAAATACATATTATTATTATGGTTATTTAGAGAATAAATTTTTGTGATGCATTGGTAGAAGTGCTAGCCCTAAAATTCTTTTATAGTAGGTTCATTGTATTATTATGTGCTCAATGTAATTTTTGTAGCCTTAGAATAAGTTGATAAATATGGTAGCTAGTGCACCTTGTTTTATCATATATATAGTAAATTGATATTAACAATAAGGATGCCTTTAGTTGCTAAGATAATACATGAAATGTTTCATACCTGTTTAGTGGGAATAATAGGTAACTTGCGTATTAGTCATTAGAGTTAGCTTAGTAGCTTGGTAGATGTATTCTTATTTTAAGAGTTGCGGTTGCATAAATATTAATTATTGTATCATCATCGCTGCACGCATATAGAGAACGAGCCACTGGTTGTCGGTAGCGTGGGTAACCTGTCGTTGTGCATTTACGTTACAGGCATTTTATGGAAACTACATGCTTAAATATATCTACCCATGAGTCCTACTAGTATAGGTCGAGTAGCTACTATGCTCAGGTTATCGGTAGCATGGGTAACCTGTCGTTACTCATAAATAGGTGATAATTATGATCACTCATGATAAATGATGGAAAGGAAAAATGGCGACCGGACAGGGATATGGTTTGGGTACTGGTGGGTGTAAGGGGTTGTGTCCTGCGGCCAACAGGGCATAGCTCGGTTACACTTTTTCCCTGTCTATGTCAATTAAGGACCGATCGTTGCATAAGGCATCGTGGGTAAGTCACAGATTTATTATCCCGAGCACATACTTGGGTATGGGTGTAGGGAAGACTCGTTGCTCTCTTGTCGTGGATCCGGCTCTTTCTAGATCGACTGATTAGAGGCGGGGATGGTGGAGATCCTTGCACCGCACTGAGTCCGAGACTCAGGAGTGGGGGCTTGGAGTCCAAGTTTGGACGGTGACCTGGACACCTAGGGCAAGAGGGTGATGGGTTAGTCCTGCTTGTGCCTGGGGTGCAAGCGGGGCGTGTGTTTTCGGGGTACCTAGCTTGGGGCATTGATTCGTGAATCACCGGGCGATCCGGTACGGCTTGTTTCGTATCTAGCACCATAGTAAGTACATGAAAGATGAAAGGTGATGAAAAGGAAACCTGATTGCTTACCACTTGCTTGAAGGTAGAACAGGTGCTTATACATACTGGATGGATAATAACTTAATACGGCTGATAATAATAACAGAAATAAGGACTCACTATTAGTATTGCTTTCTGCTAAAAGAAAACCAGCAAACCATAAAGCTTATCATATTCCTTGGAGTCGAAAAATTATTCCCACTAGTCGGATAAGTCTTGCGAGTACATTGTGTACTCAGGGTTTATTTATCCCTGTTGCAGGTGATGCATGAGAAGTACCTTTGTGTGGAGGATTCTTCTAGTGGGCTCAGACGAATCCTCATTCTTATCGCTAGATGTTTATTTTAAATTCCGCTGTTTATCATTCCGCACTCTGATATTTGGTAATGTAATAATGTAAGTTTTAAGAAACTCTAATGTATGAAATGGACCTGTATTGTAACTCGTTCTAATTATTGGATCCTTGGGAAAAATATGGATCTTTTGGGTTCTCCCTTGGGGTGTGCCTGACGAATACCGCCCGTTGTAGCTTGCTTTCGGGGTGCTTAGTGTTTGGTGGAAGGCGAGCACCTCCGTAAGCGTGTTATTTCAGACGGTTCTGCCACATCAGTAATAATACTTCTGAACAGATAGCAATAGGTTTTGTTTTCTTTTGTACAAGAATCTAACGTATTATAAGGGTGATATAGCTCGAAGGTGGCACTAACTAAAATAGATAGCTCCTAATGTCGGTTCAAGAACGCCTAATGTATTGTTATGCAACTTAACATAGAAAAATAAGACAATTGGCTTATCACTCTGTCTAAGATCGGTCCTGCCTCCACCTGTCTTCCTACATGAGTCGATTGGTCGTATGCCGTGTCTTCATCGTCGGAGGACTCGATGTTGGTGTAGTCATCTTCTGTCCATTGTACCCTCAGCCTGTAACGTGTCGCACGCTGGTACCAAGCTTGGTACTGCCTGAACTCATGATTTGTGTGCGGATCATTGTTGTCATCCATGTTGTCATGCATCTCCTCCCATTGCTCAATGAAGGACTAGTGCTGCTTCTCCCAGTCAAAAATCTTCTTGTTCTTCTAACGATCCAACCTGCACGTATGTCAAAGTTACTTGAATCCATGGACATGTCACCATATTAATAGAAATGGACCATCACGAGACATTTGAAATATCAAAACATTTACTTGTGTAAGTCAACGCCAGTCGAGAATGGAGCCGTAGGCCAAAGCTGTCTCACTCCAAATTGACGTGCAACCCTATCTGGCAGGTGGAACTCGACAGCATAGAAGCAGATTAGAGGGCACCTCATCCTATAGAAGTCATCGTCAAACCCACAAATGCTGCTCAACTAAAAAGGAAGTGCGCCCTCTCCTCCGTACGTCTCCCACTCCACCTGCAACATGTCCAAACATAATGTCAGATGGTATACTAATTCTTTTCAAACCAGCATGGGAAATAAAATTTACTTACACTAGACGCTGTCAGCATGTCTAGCTCATTCGTGAACTCAATGTATGCCCGGTCTAACCTCATGTACGGAACCCTGACCTAGTCCCAAAGGTACGCCCACATCGGCTGCCGACTTGGAGGCTGACCTTGGAACCACTCACGACGAGCTAGAACCTCTGGACGGCCAACTAGAAGACGAGCCCACATCCACAGCTATAACAGGTACACACATCCACCAAGTGACGCGTTGGACGAAGACCGACGACACCCCTCGCACAGCTACTGGTATAGAAAACACAAGACTGCAGAGCCCTAGCTATAGTGACCTGCCTGGTCCTAGTCACTGAGGCAGTGGACCCACATCCAGGACGCACTATCACCCGTGGCATCAAGGAAGAGAATGCAGGCAAACAGGTGTAGGATCCATGCCCTGCAAGTAGTACCCAACTGTCTCCTCATCTGCCTCCTCGGGGCACTGTGCGAACTCTTCCCATAGCCAGGAGATGAGAACTCTAGAAGTGTGAGCCCCTTGCTCGCCAAGCTCACACCCAAGGAAGGCCTCCACTCGTGCTCTCCAACCCTCTGACCTGCACTACACGGTGACTGGGTTGTCGTGAATCCTTAGGCCTAGCATCTTTTGATAGTCCTAGAGCGTGACTGTCATCTCCCCAAAAGGTAGGTGGAAGCTATGAGTCTCCGGCCACCACCTATATTTTAGACAAAGCAAGATTACTTGTCAAAAAGTCAATCACATGAACAAATAGCCATGAATAGAGGCATGATTTAATTTAATACCTGTCAACCAACGCAGTTATGGCCGCTGAGTTGAACTTGGGCAACCCACGATGAACCTGAAAAGAGATGACATCCAGGCCAGCTCTTTGCAGGAAAGGAGTGTACCCGTCGTCGTACCGCATGTCCAAGAACCCACTGTGGGTTCTAGGACGAAGGAGCGGAAGGTCCTGCATCGAATAAAACATAGTCTCCTGTTACTTCACGAACACATGTACGCTCACCAATTTTTTAACAAAACTTATATATTATTACCTGCCCTAGCGCTATGAGACGTCATCGGTGGGTCGCCTCGTACGTTGGGTCGAGCAGGTGGAATTGCGCCATTCTACAAAAAAAGTGAATGAGTTAGAAATTCAATATACAATGAAACATGAACTTAGAAATATATAAGTAATTAACACAAATACAAGCATAAACTGAGACAGGCATAATTAATTAAATGAATACGACAAATATAAAATAATAAAATCAACCAATAGTCGCACCTCACTAATCTGCCAATGGCAACTTCATGAATTGTGGCCAAGTCTACCACACTTGCCGCACTCGTACTGCTCGGGTCAGTAACAAATGGAGTTCCTCTCCCACGCCTCATTCTTTCTGATATCTGAACCATAACCATCCTGTGCCTCATCCTTTGCCTTGATCCATGCTTGTTCCAATGGTAAGCTAGATCCGCAATGTACTTTGGCCCATCATATGGAGGCCACTCTCCAGGGTCCTAGAAAGGCATGAAGTGGGGACTCCATGTGTGCACAAGCGTGTTAACACTGAACTCGTGAGGTATCCTTCTCTCGATATTATAGTTGCGATGCCTAGCTGCTGCCACCAAATAAGAACATAGAAAGTGGTACTGCCTTGGTTTACCACAAGTGCATTTGAAATCTTGGAGGACAACCACATGCATCCTCGACTCTCGGACCTCACCGTCAGACGTTGTACCGCCCCTATGCTCGACCTGATAAGTCCCTGTGGCATAGTCAAAGCATGTAACCTCATATGTGCCAGCCCTTTCTTTTGCCTTCTCTAAGTGTCCCCAACAACAACTTATTGAATGACTCCGCCATGTTGCTGCACTGAAACTCGTACCTCCATCCACCGGCATCGTGAGCTCTCGTCCATTTCTCTAAATCCCTCATCAAACCTATGAGCCATTGTCTACCTTCTGCATTTGATGTGGTTCTGATCTGCTCCAACTTTTTCTAAAAGTACTTGTCCTCAAGCTATCGAGCAGCCTCCTGGAACAGATCAAAGTTACCCTTCACTCCATCCTTCTGGAGTAGAATCTTGGTAAGGTGCAAAGTACACCAACGATGGTGCAAAGGTACATACCCCTCTATCTGCTCTTGCACGGCATTAAGTATGCCCTGGTGCCTATCAGATATGACACCAACCTCCCTGCCAGGCCCAACCACGTGTATCCGAACTAGCCTCAAGAACCATCCTCAACTGTCATTGTTCTCCTTCTCAACCAAAGCAAATGCCAAAGGAACCAACTTGTTGTTTGCGTCACAGGATATGGCTATAAGAAGTGTGCCCTGGTATTTGCCAATCAAGAACGTACCATAAATGGAGAAGACGGTACGATAGTGCCTAAAGGCCTCGACACACTGAGGGAAGCACCAGAAAGCATGGAAGAATATCTGCCTCCCATCCTTCCATGCATTTGGTTTTGGGATGTACTCATAATGCATGCCTGGATTCACCGCTTTGATTGCATTGAAAAGAACTGGCAGCTGCTCATACCCATCCTCCCAGTCCCCATATATCATCTTCCACGCTCGCTGCTTAGCCCTCCATGCTTTACCATAAGTTATCACATAACCTCCATACAACACCTCAACGGTCCTGATAATTGTCCTCAACTTCATATTGGGTTCTCCCTGCAAAATTCCCATCAATCGCTTGGCAATGAGGGTAGATGTCAACTGTCGATACCTCAGTGTCAGCTCATGGTCAGCACAATTGTGTGGCCCGACAACTTTTGTGATCTTCCATATTCTGGTGACCTGTTGCTTTGTTGCACAAACCCTCCATGGACAACGTTCCTTGTCACACACAACTATGTAACCGTGCTCCGCATATGAATGCAATACCTTGTAAGGTCTCTTTCGTATGACTGCAAAAGCCTACAACCACCTCTTCAATGCAGGGAGGTCATTGAACACCCTCCCATTCTCAATTACCATGTTAGGACCGGCCTTAGGAGCTTCTAGGAGCTCATCATCATGTCCTTCTGCAAACGCCTGATCGGAATGAGCAAGATCACTGAACTTGTGAACTCTTGGATCACGGTGGCCGGGAAAGATACGCCTCAGCATCTCAACATCACTCTCTGTCAGCTCTCCAACAGGGCGATCATCATCAGAATCAAGAGCCCTAGCCATCTCATATGGCTCTGAATCATGCATAATTTCAACACTATTGGAGCCATGGAATCCATCTCCAAAGTGCACTTGCGTAGCAACAGGGGGCATATCCATATTCTCAGGAATGTCTCCTGCAACATAAGTAGAGAAATGAGGAAAGAATGAAAGAAATAGATGTAAGGAAGGGGTAAGCTCCCAAAAACCATGCGGTTAAGACACTTACTCGGATGATTCTGTGTCAAAGGGATCTCATGAGGAGGATCTGCCATGAAAACATGAGTTTGACAAGCATCTCCAACTACCGCGTTGGGGGCAGATTGAGCATCGAGAACCATAGGTGCAATCTCCACATCCATATAAGGTTCTAGAACGGGAGGGTCGATGTGTGCCCGCTGATCCATTGGTGGGGAAAACCCATGAGGGATGGGATCAACTAACAGCCGACGCACAACCATGTCCAAACATTGCAGCTGGCTCTTCATAGCCGATCTCACATAGTTCTTCCACTGATCTGCACAACCAATTGAGATCATTCGCCTGAGGATGTTGGGAGGAGAACCTATGTGCAGTACACCACCAACTGCAATGTCATCATCTCCAAGGCAATGTAGCTCCTCCCAAGCCCTTGCAACCATCTCACTAAATGAAGGCCTATCATTGAATAGCACATGCACGCTTTGCATGTTAACAAACTCAACATATCCATAGCGATCGCTTTCAACGGTGCCTCCATGATATATGGTCACTAGGTTGTCCATCTAGTTCAAACACGTAATGAAACACATGTCATTTAGTCCAAATTAGACGATAGATAGTATCTAACAAGTACTTTCTAACTACAAACTAAGTAAATAAGATAATAACTACGTATATATATACAGTGTACTCACTAAATAGCTAGATCATATTTAGTTAACGAAATATGTAACTACATATCTAAGTAGCTATCTAACTATATCTATGTACCTATGTATCTATGTTTCTATCTATCTATCTACATATATATCTCACTAGATCACTAACTAAATCAACTATCTGAGTCATCACATTAACTAGTAAATAACAAATGCCAACTAAGTAGGGACATTGCATATTCATAATTTTCACCTTTAAAACGACTGATCCGCGGACGTCGACGGAATCGCAGCGGATGACGGGCATGGGTCGGGCTGGCGGTGGCACGACCAGCCGCTGCAGGTGCCGAGGCCGGTGGTGGCACGGCCGACGACAGTAGTGGCGCGCGGCGGGCGCGGGATGCCCGGCGCTCCGCGCGGCGAGTCCGGCTCGACGGGCGCAGGAGGCAAGGCGGCCGCGACCAAGGCCGGCGGTGGAGGGCGGCAAGGCGGGGCGAGGCCAAGGCGAGGAGAGGGCGCGGCGTGGGCGCAGGAACCGGCGAGGGGAACGGGGCGCGGGCGGCCAGCCGCGGGCAACGGCGCGGCGCGGGGGGGGGGGGGGGGAGGGGGGGGCGCGGCCACAGGGCGCGGCGCTCCTGCACGGCCTCGGGACACGGGCCGTCCACGGTGGCGCTGCGTGGGGAGTCCTCGGGGCGGCCGCGGTGGCACTCTGCGGGCTCGGGGCTCGGGGCGTGGGGCGTCCACGGTGGCGCGGCGCGGCCTCAGGGCACGGGCGGTCGGCGCGGGCGTCCGTGCATGGGCTCGGCGAGGCGCTTGCGGGCGAGGGCGGTTGGTGGAGGCGTGTGCGCGGGCGGCGGCGACGGAGCTCGGCTCTGCTCTGCTAGGGCGAGAGAGGGAGAGGAAGAGAGGAAGAGAGGGGCGGGGCCCATACGTATTAAAGGCTCGACGCCAGTCACCCTGGCGCCGAGCTCGGCGTCAGGGTGACTGACGCCGAGTTTCCTGCCATGTCACCTTATATGTCCGCTACGAGCCCAGGAGCTCGGCGCCAGGGACGCTGGCGGCGAGACGTGTTTGCGATGACGCCGAGATATGGGTCCAGATTCTAAAATCTTTAATCAATGATATATTTATAAGAAACTTAAAAAAAAAGACTAAAAAGTAAAAAATTCGGTCGCGGGGCATGCTATGATGCGCCGACGCTGTGGCATGCTAAAATTATTTTTACCACCGCGCGACAATGGGCCGTTGCATGTGTTTGGTAGCCCGTGCCACCGTTAGGCTGGCTGGGAGGTAGATGCAGGCCCAGCCTAGCCAGCATGGGCGCGTGCAGGGCTAGCCTGTAGGGTTGCCAATTTGCCATGCCAGACTAAACCTGGCCCAGGGGGGTTGCCATGCTGGTCGAGCTGGGCCGGGGTTTGATTGCCAGCTCGCTGGGTGAATTGGGTCGCATGACCCGGGCGAGGATGGCTTGTTTGGTAGATTGCATTGGGTGGTGGTGCAACGTCCTGCTCGAGCTCGTGCCGCCGCCGGCCGTCTCCACCGCCTTCCTCGACCGCGCTCTGCTCCCCGCCGCTGCCGCCTGGGACACGGCGTCGTGCCGCGTTGAGGGCGCCGACGCGTCGGGACACCTCCTCCTCGCCTTCCCCTCGCCGCGGGCGCCCGGGGAGTCGAACCTGCTCGTGTGCCGCCCCGTCCCCAGCAGCAGCGGCGGCGCCGGCAAGGCCAAGGGCAAGTGGCACTTCCTGCCCGCGTTCCCGGAGGATGTGCTCGGCCTCGCCATCTCCCCGGCCGCTCCCACGGGCATCATCGCGGACCACGGGGCGAACACCGGCGACGCCTATTTCGTCGCCCAGGTGCAGAGCGCGCCATCCTCCACACCGGTCGTCGCGGTCGTGCTCTGCTTCTCCAGCGACGACAGCAAGTGGACCGTCAGGGAGGTGGCCGGCGACGACCGCTGGAGAGACTTCCACGCAAACTCCGTGGTCTCGCACGACCGCGGCGTCCACAGCGACGGCCTGCTCGTCTTCGTCGACATGAACCACGGTCTACTGCTCTTCCATCCGTGGGCGATCGCGTCGCGCTTCGTCCAGTTTCCCGATCCTCCCGAGGGCGGCGGCGGAGGTGAGACCGAGGAGGAATCTGACGCCTCGGTCGACTCCAGACTTCCGCGCCACCCCGGCCCATTGGCCTAGTGCCACCGCGGGCGCGCCCCACGCGCGCGACCCCCGCGTCCCGCACGCTCCCTGTGGGCAGCGCTCGAGTGGCCGCCGGCACACCTTGCTGGCACCGTTCAGGCAGCCGTGCAGGCAGCCGCGGGCCACCGTCGCGTGGGCCCGCGCCGCGCTGTGTGCCGCCGGCTGTCGGCCGCCGGCCTGGCCTAGCTCCCTTCCCCTCCGCGAGCGAGCAACAGTGCAGCTGGTTTCCATGGCCATGGAGTGAGGAAGAAGAAGGCTGATGCGTGGGGCCCATATGTAAGAGTGGCAAAAGGGACATTTTAGCGCTTATGTTAGCTGGCGTTGCCTCCAAAATTGACGGCAGTGACGTGCAGGATCTTTTATGATGGCTCATGGGAAATTGTCTCTCTGTGATGCTCCTCTCCTACTTTGCTTACTCGGTCTGCGCTCCCCTCTGCACCCCAACGCCCACCTAGCCTGCCGCCGAGCCCCTCCTGTCAAGGGCAGACCCACTGTGATTCAATGTTATTAAATTGAATACCCATTTTTTTTGCAAAAAAGAAATATGGATGCAGTATATACTAAAAAACAAGCGCGGCCCATCAGAGTGGACCAGGCTATTTAGATTTTAGGCTTTGTAAATGGGATGCCGACGTTATTATTTTCAGTAGTTGTGGGTGGGAGCAAGGTTCATTTTACCGATACAGAAAAAATATCGGAGGTCACCGATAAACGGGTTTATCGGATTTATCGGAAAATTTCTCGGTCAAAAATAAAACAAAAAATACCTAATTTCTCTATAAAATTACATAAGTTGTCTCTAAAGCAGTTAACATTACGAACTAGCACATAATAGTATTGATACAAGATAATATCTCACTTTCATGTAGGTGGACTAGTGAAATTTGAAATCTCGGTGATAAATAAAATTTATCGGACCTCAGCGCTAAACGGGATTATCGGGTTTATTGAAATTTTATCGCCGATAATTTTTTCCCTGGGTGGGAGAGAAGATGGAGTAGCTTGTTTTATAGAACTATACAATGTCAATTAACTTGGACACATGCAATCTTTGTCAATTATCAATGTTCAGACTACCTTGTTCATAGCTTCAATAGGAGAATGAAAATTACCCACTTCCGTTGCTGCATTTTATCACCAGAAACGGAACCGGGATAGCAGGTCGTGAATAGCTGGGAACAGAAACGGGAACGCTTCATGGTTCCTTCAATCACTGTAACCAAAAAGGCCTTGGATTTTTCATCATTTTATATGACAAATTAGAAAGGTTAGTTGACTGATGATTCCACACATAATTAACAGGTCAGCATGCTGTTAGTATAGCCTCGGTACATCATAACAGTAAATTCGAAAATTGTATTGAACTGGAAGATATTGAAAGTAATTGAAAAACTTGTGTATGCTTGTTTGAATGTTTTCAAAGAATTAATGACGTTCAGAATTTGGTAAAGTAGTAGCATATGCGTTTGAAAATCCCTTACTGATTCCATCCAATAGCTAGATCAATGGTGCAGCTAGGATCGGATATATAAAACATAGAACAAACTATTTTTATGGATTAAACAGGATAAGCAATGCAAGTTGCCCTGTATATCAGCATACACTACCGGAAACGTCAAATATGCCGAGTGTTTTTATGTTTGCCGAGTGTATTCTCTCGGGAACTCGACAAACAAGTTCTTTGCCAAGTGCTACGCTAAAAACAATCGGCAAAGAGGGGGTTTGCCGAGTGTTTTTTTTTTGACACTCGGCAACTCAATAAAATCTTTTTTGTGTGAAAGAAGGAGAAGAAAAAAAATAAAAAATAAACTTTGCCAAGTGCCCAGATCTAGGACACTCGGCAAAGCAAAAAAATCTTTTTTCTGGGAAAGAAGGAGAAGAAAAAAAATGAAAAAAAAACTTTGCCGAGTGCCCAGATCTAGGACACTCGGCAAAGGGAAAAAATCATTTTTTTGGAAAAGAAGGAGAAGAAAAAAATAAAAAAACCTTTGCCGAGTGCCTAGATCTAGGACACTCGGAAAAGGAAAAAAAATCATTTTTTAACCAGCCCCAACGGACGCCCCTCCCCCTCCCCCTTCTTGATTCCCCCGTAGGCGGCCCACCCCCTCCCCTTCTTCCCCCGCCGGCGGCCTGCCCCCTCCCCTCCCTTCTTCCCCCGCCGACGGCCCGCCCCTCCCCCTCCCCCTTCTTCTTCCCTAGCGGGCGGCCCGCCCCTCCCCCTTCTTCTTCCCCGGCGGGCGCCCCTCCCCACCCTTCTTTCCCCGCAGGCGGCCCGCCCCCTCCCCTCCCTTCTTCCCTGCCGGCGGCCTGCCCCTCCCCCTTCTTCTTCCCCAGCGGGCGTCCCTCCTTTCCCCCTTCTTCTTCCTCGGCGGGCACCCCTCCCCTCCCTTCTTCCCCCGCCGGCGTGTGGCATTGGATCCGCGGCGGGTGGTCCGAGCTCTGGTGGCATTGGATCCGACGAGGAGGGCCAAGGGGAGCTCCACGGCGGCGGATCCGCAGCGGGCGGGCCTCACGACGGCGGCATGTGTTGGATCCGGCTGCTAGGGCTCCGATCCGGCGACGGTGCCGTGGTGGTGGTGGTGGTGGCCGGCGGCTGTGGTGGTGGTGGTGGTGGCGGGGCGTCGTGGTGGTGGCGGCGGCGGGACTTGTTTTTTTCCGAAAATTGTTTGCCGAGTGTTTTTTTTGGACTCGGCATACTCTTTGCCGAGTGCCCGACGTTTGACACTCGGCAAACAGCTCTTTGCTGATAAAACCTTTGCCGAGTGTAACACTCGGCAAACACTTTGCCGAGTGTTTTGGGGGCTTTGCCGAGTGGGCACTCGGCAAAGCTCGTGTATCCCGTAGTGATACAATGTAAACTTAAAAGTGCTAATACCTTTAGAAAACTACAAATCAACACTGGACGTTCAGAGTGAAATGAAAATATGATGTGTATACTGGTTTTATTGAAATACTTTAGAAACCTAAACATCGGAGAACAGATAGTATCAAACAATAAGCAAAGGTTGACTTATTTATTTTACTGTACAGTGAATGGGAGAATTACCTATATGGCCTCTTAAAAAAACCGTGCCTTCCTTCTATGGCCTTTTTTTTAAACTTTATCTATAAGGCCCGAAAATAAAAATCTCTTACTTGTATGGCCTTCCGTCAATTTCTATTAGCCTCTACCGCTAGGTCTCTCATCTTAGACACGCGAAATGTCAAAAATGCCCTCTCTTCTTTACTTTTTTTATCTATAACTGGTCAAACTTAAGAAACTAGAACGTGATATTGTGCTAGAATTGTATTTTTTTCTAGGACAGAGGTAGTATCTATCTTATTATGTACTGTTTCATGTTCACAAATATTATACTTTTAATTTTATTCAATTATGAACACTTTAAACCATGCGTAATATTATTCCAAATCTAAAACAGACAAACTAAACTTTGTACTTTATTTTTTCGCCACCCCTCTCTTAACACCGTTAGGTGCTGTCGACGAAATATGGTCGACAGTTGTTGGCATTTCTTAGTATCACTACTAGAGATGTAATATCCAGCAATGACACCAGAAATATTTATGGTATTTTAATGTGACTTAGAAAGATATGAAATTCTGCAAGCGCACAGATATACCATTGTAGCACTTCACCGGGAGTATTCCAGGTATCGTTATTTATATTTTTACCATAGGGAATGACTGGCAAAGAATATTGATTACTTTCTTATGATGGATCGATGAGCCAAACACTTACTCTAAACAGGGGTAAACCAAGAGATAGAATAATATATAAATGATAAATGCAACACTCAGAGTACTCCATAAGATAGCAATAGTAAGTCTAAGTAGATACAAGAGAGATTAATTCCTAAGTTATTCTAGTCACAAGTCAAAGCATACATTGATGTGCATATATACTTAGCAATAGCAAAACATTAACTCTGTATCTATGCATAAGAGACATTACTAAAGAAGAGCAAGAACAGAGCTTGACTACTTCCGTCGCAACCGGGTCCTACTTGACCTACAGACGGGAGGTGGACTACAGAGGACTCAACAAGGCTGTCACCCTAGTGATCTACCACACGATCCAGAATGTAGGGTGCATCCATAGGTAAACAACATATAAGCACCATGCTTACACAATGTCGACCACTCACCTCGTTCGTCAACAAGAATGAGCGCTTTGCGATCCTATGCATAAACATAATGATAACTCTAACTACACCAAGCATATAATCAAAGTAAACTATGAACATGATAACTAAGAACATGATAAATATAAAGAACAATGTCATAGGAAATGTATGGATAATAAAGGATATAAGGCTATACCAAGCCAGACTTTGGACAAGATCGGGAATCCAAGCGGGAAGCTTGACTCTCTAGATCTAACTTAGCTAGCTATGCCTAAGAATATTTGTGTAGGGAGGTCTGAGGTTGTATGATCTCTGGGATTCTAATGAATGCCTTCTAGAGAAGGTATGGGGTCCTTTTATAGGGGGCACCAGGCATCCTATGGGCCATGAATCCGTGGCATCGCTCCATCTAGGCTCTCTATTCGAACTGACCTTGATACATGGCGAAGATTGATCTTTAGAGGTGGTGGAGAACCGACATATGAAGCGGAGGCTGAGTGGTGGGCCAGGGAGGTTGGCTAGCCTATAGGTGGGGCTGGCCGGCCTCACCCCTTGTCCGTTCGGGTTGATTTGCGGTAGTTTGTCATGGATGGTGGATTGGGGTCCTTTAAGTCGATTTCGTCACAGATGATCGTGATTTGCTCTGACGAATCGGTCCACTTTGCCCTTTTCCTGATAAATCCTCCTAAAAACATTGATTCACCAAAACTTGTGGAATTTATCAATTTAAACCCCTTGTTGGTGATCATATTCATTCATTTATACAAGTTATATTGATGGTTTACGATGAGTGTTAACTACCGTCAACAAACTCCCCCAAGCTTAACCTTTGCTCGTACCCGAGCAAGACTAAACTCAGCAAAGGATCAGTGGTTGCATTAATGTTTTCACTCCTCAAAAGTACACATGCGTTCAATAAAAAATTCTCCTCCATATTAGAATAAACTGATATGACTTTCAAACTTACCCATATTACCTTTAACTTCAATGGGGCTTCTTAATTTTCACTTGGGTGTTGAGCAATTGTGTGACAGAACCGCCTAATTTATACAAGATCAAGTACGGTTGTCCCCGCTTATAGATGAAAGCATATAGATGAGAATAAATATAGAGTCACTGAGCCCACCGGTGGTTAGCCACCATCTTCAGTAGGCCAAAACCTCACCTGCAACATAGTGGGATAAACCCTGAGTACTCGAATGTACTCAGCTAGACTTATCCGTCTTAAACTAGAAATAAAATTGACTCCAAGGAGTATGCAAGGCTTTATAAGTGGAGGTAGCTTGATAACATTTTGCATAAAAGCGATTGACTTAGTTGTACAATTATGATTCCTTTATCAAGTTAATTATAACTATGCATCTCTAGATTAGCAACTATCCTGTGCCAAACATGTGGTATATCAATTTAAAAGCATACAATAGTAACCATAGCAGGTATTGTAATTCTATATTCATCCGAACCATCATGTTCCATACACAATTACTACGATGTTGGGACTAGCCAAGTTTCTCACTATCCAGGAGAGACGACGATTTGAATCGATTTCAACCAGCTGGGAATTTATTCCTAACACAAACCCAGACAGACCAGATCAACGGTCACCTTTGGTACAACTCAGGTCCACATTTCGCGGGTTTGTACCGCGCCACACAATCTGGGACACCAGATGCCAGGACGTTCAGGCCTAGCCTGCCCTCGGGCTCAGTCTGATCGCCCCTCGCAAGGAGAGCACAACAGAACAGGGTTCGGCCTGAGTTGAGCTACTCGGCTTCACGGTCGAAACGAGTTATCCGGCCAGCTAAGTGATAGGCATGCGTTCAATCTTGTCAGAAGTGCCAACAACGGTACGGTCCTTAATTGACATAGACGAAATCACATGAGTCAACCTACACATAGACTCCGTGCCGGCCTCGATTTACTGTTACCCCATGGTTCTTTTCCACGATAGCAAATATAGCTAACCGTGCTTCGGTTTCCACCTATCTCTCATAGGTGATAGGAAAATCACCCGACTTCTACCGGTCTAAGCATGGCTAAGCATATGTTCGATCCTAGACCTACACAGGTTTAACGGTGTATATATCTGGACAAGGAATTTATATGCATCAAGTGGTTCCATTCAGTTCTTATAACCTAATGCAGCAATCATAAGAACTTGAGTAATATTTTATAAAATACTGGGAGACTTAGAATGCTCCGGGGCTTGCCTGGGATCCGACACAAGTCAGTTTAGTTAGCTTGCACCAACTTGGTGACATCTCCGGTCCTAGCACTTGCTTAGTCCTTCCATCTTCGGGATAGATCCACCAAACCCAATCTTCGAGTTCGGCTCCACATCATATCCTTCACGTGGTTCATCTAGCGTACCTAAATGAGATGCAAGATGCATGTGTAGGAATGTGATGAATGGTAACACAAGATGCCTCACATAAGCATTCAAGACCAACACAAGATTATGCAAAACATAGACACCAATAGCTATTTAACTAACATCACACAACTAACTTTCCTACTGGTAACTAATCAGTTGTCCCTCAACACTAAAAAGGTTCCAAATCTTCACTCTTGATAATAAAAATTGTGGTCGAAGCAGATAGATGGTCGCCATTGAAGTCAGCAGAAAGGGGTCACACCAAGGAAGGTCAGTTCATCTACGTGATCCTTATGCACCTAAAGATTGAGAACTTGGACAGGAACTCATATATACTAGGTGACCTATTACAGCACATAATATCCTGGTCCATTTATCATCCGACTGATAACTTGTTCAACCTTAAGTATGGTGCACCTTTCTGATCCAACGAGAATGATATAAGTTGCTCACTAGATGACCGACGTCATTACAGGGACAGTCACGTCGAGTCACTTATCTACCATCTCTTGTAGTCTGTTAATGTTCAGGTTAGTGACCTGTTCTTCAAGGTTATCCTTTGGATGACTTCAAAAGGGAGTCCTATTGCATCTAGTTTGACATATAGATCTCTTGACATGATAAGGAGAGATAACCAACGAAGAGGTCACGTGAAAATAACATATCGATGTAGTTCTGTAATGGATCGTGACTAGAAACCTCCATACCAGCACGTGCTGAGCAGCACAACCTTGTGGCTGCAGTCCACAGGATGCCCTTGGTTTCATCGCGGCACCATAGATCGCTAATCGTGGCACCATTACTAAACATACAACCCACAAGAAATCTCACATGGCACAAATTGGGTTGCATAGGAGCAAGCACTATGCGACGGAGGGCTAGCAACAAAGGTAGTCACAAGGTTAGGAGTCAACAAGCAGGGGATCCGAAGATCAAAACACAATGCAAGAGAGCATAGCTTAATTGCCAAAGACAACTGAGCAGGGGACTTCTTGCCGAATTTCCATATATGTCTTGTGTCCACCAAGTGATTACCAGGTCAAGATTAACATGCGATTTGGTCTTATCGAGCAGCAACATGAGATCAAGACTGATAAATGTCTAGAGACTTGAGAGAGTTGGAGACAAAATAAACAAGATTCAAGGGACAGAGCCAAGGCACTGACTAGGGATTCAGTTGATAAAACAACGACATGATCTGCGAGGAAAAGGTTCTATAGCAAGGTAGATAGCAATTAGCGTTGCACCAGATCATCAGTAGAAGAAGGAGCAATGAGATCTAACAAGGATTTTTGAGCAAGGTCCTCCCACACAGGAGCGGGACAACCACAAAACATGCGAGCAAAGAAGGGAGCTAAGCTTGGGCCTAAGGTCAAGCAAAGACATGGATAAAGGTCTTCGTAGCACAATGTTCAATGGCTAGCAACCACATGTACAGGCTCAGGCTCCTAAGAGAGAACTTAATTGGAGACGATAACCATGAGATTATCAAAAGTTGGACGCTATTCTAGGATAGTGCTCTTCAACACTCGTATGCTTACCGAGGACAAAAGGGTGGCAGCTACGGCACTACCTAGATAATGAGCATCCACATCTACATCATGGTCTTAAGCAAGCATTTCAAAATACTCAAACTAATTAGCTTAAGCGACTGTTACTAAGCACAAAGCTCGCACCTAACAAGTAGTCACCTACAACAACACTGCTACGCATATTATGCAAAACATGGTGGTAAAGTATTGTTATCTTTTAATTCGTTTTTACTGAGTAGGTGGATATCTCTACAAAACAAGTTTTACTTACATTTAGCAATTTAGTTTTCAAAGGGGTGAACCTTTTGCTAAATATTAACTTGTCATCTATTTTCTTTAGAAGCAAACATACAAGGTAAAGCTAATCACACACCATCTTCAAGCATAGCTATTCAAGCGGCATGGAACAAGGCACTTTGTCTAGCTTCACACAAGGAAGATAGTAGCATCACATTGATCACAAGTTACTTAGTATTGGAACAATGTGAGGGAAGCATAATTATGCACAAGCACAATCATGATGCATGCTCGTCCTATTCGTCCTCACAAAATTGCCAGCCTAAGGCGGCAATCACGTTCTATGTCGGTGGCATAACACGTACTCTCTCGGTATATAGCTAGTCGTCAGCTACATTCAATCTACGCATTCGCGGTTAGCGTACCTGCAGGCAAATTCATTGCAGCCCATCCCCACAAGAGATAAATAAGCACACAATGAAAGAGGTAAACTAAGATACTCTCCATATATACATCCCTAGATATATATACTTCGGTATCCATAGCTACCTGATAGATATACCCACAATTAAGTACCTTCATAGATACATGTGTGTAACATGTAAATATTCTAGTAACCATAGCTAACTCTCTCCTAGACCGATAGTTGGACGGTCATGCTCTCACAACTCACACTTACCTGGGTGTAGAGGCAATTGATCCATACATTACCATTCAAGTGAATGGCATCCATACAATAGCATGCCGTATGGACGACGAAAGTAAAATTGCAATAAAGTACATCCCTCAAAGTTAGTATTTAGATAGCCACCTAATAGTCCTTAACTGGGCATAAAGGAGGATGTTGCTAGCATAGTGTTATAAATTAGTTTTGACAAATTTGCCTGTAGCTAAAATTTTAGTCAAAATAGGTTTTTTTAAAACAAAACTTTGTTTTGAAAACTAAGTACATGACAGTATTATGCTTAATCTCGCTCCGATACTAGCTGTGACAGAACCACCCAATTTATATAAGATCAAGGACGGCTGTCCCCGCTTAACACGTTGACACGCGCATACTCTCACTTATATAAACCCGTTAGTCCGCCGAGTGTCACGCAGGACCTCGGTAAATCAACATCACAACCAAGATCGTGTGATTAAGCAAAAACACATCACATATGCAGAGTTGCAGCGGAAATAATATTACAAATAGGTTCATAAATAATAGTATAAGTTTGGATTTCAAAACCTATTAGTGAAAACAACATAACTTTCAAATGATTACATTAATATAAGTTCCAAATACGTTGCTAGCATAAGTGACATCCTCAGATAAAAGCATATAGATGAGACTAAATATAGTCACCGAGCCCACCGGTGGTTAGCCACCATCTTCAGCAGGCCAAAACCTCACCTGCAACATGGTGGGATAAACCCTGAGTACTCTAATGTACTCAGCTAGACTTACCTGTCATAAACCAGAAATAAAATTGACTCCAAGGAGTATGCAAGGCTTTCATTTTGCATAAAAGCGATTGACTTAGTTGTACAATTATGATTCCTTTATCAAGTTAATTATAACTATCCATCTCTAGATTAGCAACTATCCTGTGCCAAACATGTGGTATATCAATTTAAAAGCATACAATAGTAACCATAGCAGGTATTGTAATTCCATATTCATCCGAACCATCATGTTCCATACACAGTTACTACGATGTTGGGACTAGCCAAGTTTCTCACTATCCGGGAGAGACGGCGATTCGAATCGATTTCAACCAGCTGGGAATTTATTCCTAACACAAACCCAGGCAGACCAGATCAACGGTCACCTTAGGTCACCTTTGGTAGAACTCAGGTCCACATTTCGTGGGTCCGTACCGCGCCACACAATCTGGGACACCAGATGCTAGGACATTCAGGCCTAGCCTGCCCTTAGGCTCAGTCTGATCGCCCCCCGTAAGGAGCGCACAACAGAACGGGGCCTAGCCTGAGTTGAGCTACTCAGCTTCGCGGTCAAAACGAGTTATCCAACCAGCTAAGTGATAGGCATGCGTTCAATCTTGTCAGAAGCGCCAACAACGGTACCATCCTTAATCGACACAGACGGAATCACATGAGTCAACCTACACATAGACTCCGCCCGGCCTCGATTTACTGTTACCCTATGGTTCTTTTCCACGATAGCAAATATAGCCAACCATGCTTCTGTTTCCACCTATCTCTCGCAGGTGACAAGAAATCACCTGACTTCTACCGGTCTAAGTATGGCTAAGCATATGTTCGATCCTGGACCTACACAGGGTTAACGGTGTATATATCTGGACAAGGAATTTATATGCATCAAGTGGTTCCATTCAGTTCTTATAACCTAATGCAGCAATCATAAGAACTTGAGTAATATTTTGTAAAATACTGGGAGACTTAGAATGCTCCGGGGCTTGCCTAGGATCCGACACAAGTTAGTTCAGTTAGCTTGCACCGACTTGGTGACATCTCCGGTCCTAGCACTTGCTTAGTCCTTCCATCTTCGAGATAGATCCACCAAACCCAATCTTCGAGTTTGACTCCACATCACATCCTTCACGTGGTTCATCTAGCGTACCTAAATGAGATGCAAGATGCATGTGTATGAATGTGATGAATGGTAACACAAGATGCCTCACATAAGCATTCAAGACCAACACAAGATTATGCAAAACATAGACACCAATAGCTATTTAACTAACATCACACAACTAACCATAAAAGAACAAGTACATCAAGCATGACACAAGTTTAACAAGGTCACAAGTATCATAACTTGACCATCAACAAGGGCATAAGCCACACTTAGCAACACATGGAGTAAACAACCACAACTAGCATATGTCTATTTCTGGACTGGAAACAACAGCTTCATGTTAGGATCATAACTAGAGTTATACAAATCCAATAGCCATTCAATAAGACATTCTAGCAAGCTTATGAAATTTTCTACAATTCATCTTTAATCATATTAGCATGATTCTCAAGTTAATTAAGTCAAATATACTCATTTACAGAAACTGGTCCACAATTGACAGAGAGCAGCCATTTCTGACACCCAACTTTAAATAGGCATAACTCATAAACTACTTGGCCAAATGACACCACATTTTAACAGCAGATAGATACATGAATTATATACAACTTCCTTATTATCATCTAGGTGTGATTCAAATCCTAACTAAATCAAACACCAGCATCTTTCAGATCTGCTCCGAATACAATCAAAACTTGACAGAAGACTTAAAAGTCATGTAACTCCTAAACTATCAGGTCTATGGTCTTACAATTTGAACACAAGCAAGATTATGAAAGTTTCTACAACTTTTGTATTCACTACAACCATGGTAAACATCATTTACACCACGAAAATGATTGCACAAGCAAAACTGCAAATGCAGCCCAACAGCAGTGGTACAGAAAACTGATAGAAACTTCAGAGAAGCATAACTAGAGTTCTAGACCTCCAACAAACATGAACCATAACTTTTTGAAAAGATTAGGAAGTTACCTACAACTTTATTATTCTCATATTAAGATGATTCTACAGTTAGAAGGGTCAATTAATCCAATAATTGCACCTCTGTCCAAAACATAGACAGAAACTGACATGCCACTTTAAACAGCTATAAATGAAGTTATACATGTCCAATAAATGTGGTTCTAGACTTTTTAGAAATCTTAGCAAATTATAAACAACTTTGTTGTAAACACCTAAAGCTAATTCTACTACTAAAAAGGCCCCGCAATAAGAACAAGGAAACCCTCTCTGGTTTTGGGCAGAAACAGCCACAGAGATTTAAGCAAGTATAACTCAAGATCTACTTAGCCAAAAATCATGATATTTAACTTTTTGGAAAGCTTAAGAAAAGTACTACAACTCATGTATTTTCATCAAGTCATGATTTGTAACTCAACTGAGCCAATCAATTCAAACATGCAGAATTATTCAGAGTAGGAGCAAAGCATTACAGGGCATTTGTTATTTTTATAACTCTTAAAATATAAATCCGAAACTCATGAAATTTTTACCAGACAACAACAATCACTTGATGAGCATCCCATAAAAATTTCACATTTATTTGACCAAAATAACTACAGTTATGAAAAAGACAAATACAACTAGCATTAAAAACCTAACTGCATAAATCTATTTTTACAGCTAAAACTTTAAACTATAACACATAATATTATAGATCTACTGCATAGAAAATTTTGCAAGGATTCCAAAAAGTCCTCATTTACTATTTTACGATTTTTCTACAAATTACTACGAATTTTCAAAGTTCATCATTCAAATCTATAAAAACAAAAGAAAAGACATGTAAGTCTTGCATCGGGGTCCCTGTAGAAAACATTAATTAAACTACAGCGAAGAGGTCGTCAGGAGCACTACTCAAATGAGTCATGGCTTCGCAGAACGGCCCTTCCCTTATGTCGAATTGTTGCGCGCGGTCCTTGACGGGATTTAGGAGCAGAGGATGCGCCGGAGCTTGTCGTCGTCGGCCGGAGAAGGCTCGTCAGCGATGTAGGAATGGCGGGGGAGCACCATGGGGCTGGCGCTCACGCATAGGGCTGCTCTGCTCGGCCCGAGGTGGCCCGTAGTGGCCTGGCCACGGAGACAAGCGGCTGCTGCGACTGTTGCTCCGGCGGCGGTGCTTTCCGGCGCCTTGCTGACCGGAGGAAGGCGCGGGAAGGCGCTCGTGGCTTGCCCGCTGCTGGGCGCGGCTGTAGGAGGGTTGTAGGAGAGGGAGCAGCGGTGGCAAGGAAGTTCGACGGTGGCAGCCATGGCGGCTCCGCTCTGGTGCGGCCAGAGCGCGAGCGAGAGAGCGAGAAGGGACGGGTGAGGGACAGGGCAGCTCTGGTGCTCGGTTATGGTGGAGTAGGGCATGCAGCAGCACGTGGCACTGGGGTAGGACGCGCATCAGCCAGCTATGGCCACGCGGCAATGGTGGGAGCGCACCCTGGTGCATGGCGTCCACAAAGATAAACTGTCGAGCACGTGGCTAGCGCCGGAGTTGACATGGTGGGGAGCCGATTTGGGCCACTTCCAGGCCGAATCAGACCTTGGGCCAAAAATGAAGTTTGTTCACTTCAGCCTGCTCTACATTTTTCATTAAGGCACTCCAGTCATTTGAGCAACATAACAGTGGGTAATTTAATCTCCAAAGTTTCATTGTCAATGCATTGACGGCGATTAACAAACTCCAAAAATCGATGGTTAAGACAAGGTCCAATGAGTGCCATCTTTATAAATGCTCTTCGCCATCATGTACACTCCAACTTTTATCTTTGGACCAAATCGAGTTGCCTAACAAAATTTGGAGAACGCGAGACGTCAATGCCTATGGCGATGAATTTCTAGACTTAGAATATTTCTAAGTGCTGAAATCAACACCAGGTTCCAACTTTGAGCCACTGCTAGACTTAGTTCCGAGCTAATCCATGGTATACTCCAAAAACAAATTTTCTTCTACATAACATGAGCTTCAACTTTTATTTGATGTCCAACTTTAAAACAGGTGCAGAAGCTATAGTTCGACTTAGACCAAAGTAGGATCACGATAAAGCTTAAATTATCCTTCGTGATCCATTGAAGCATTTTCTTGGCATTTGCTCAACATGAACCTTTCATGACTTTTGTTGTAGAGTTCATCTAGAGTCATTTGGGCATGGTTGCAAGATTTGGTTGAGGATCGAGAATTCCATTCACTTTATAAAATAATTCAAGCAAGGACATAACTTGTCATTTCATGTGACTTCTTGATTCCAAACTTCACAAAACTTTTCCAATGTTCAAGAGAGATTGATACTAAGGTGATGGACATGAGAGAGGTGTGTTTAACATTATTCAAGCATACATTTGAAAAGAGTCATCATGTAAGTAAAGGTGTGTTGTCCAAGTTTAAGTTGGAGCTCCTCTTGTAGATTTGATCTTGACACCTTCATTACCACTTGACATGTCATGTTTGAGCTCAAACGCATTGCTTAACTGGTGACAAACACCTGGGGTGTTACAAATTGAAAGATAGAACGATCAAGTCAAGCACTATGTCTCTCAAGTTCTTTGTTCCACCATTGTTCTGGAGTTTTTATAAGTTTTCAAAATAAAATTCAGAGATTCCATTGTATGACACTCTCAAGTCTCTCAATATATGTAGTATTTGTGGATCCTCACCAAGAAAAAAATAATGTTGTGCCTTCTTCCTACAACTAAGGCTTATGTGGAGCTCATAGGTGTAGAGATAGCATATACATACTTGCAATACATATATTGAAAAGTCAAACTTTGGATCCAAAGAGAAATGAGTCATACAATCAAATCAAGATGTGCATGTATGTGGATATATGTAGTGGATGCGGTGGAAACCTAATTCTACTTTGCTCCTTGAAAACATATCTCTCTTGAAACTTCAAAACATTTTTGTGAGAGCAGGGGCTATCTTTATTCTCTTTTTTCATCATTTTTTCTAGGCGGGCATCTTTGTACCCATTGTTTTTAATATTTCGGACATCTTTGTGTCCATTTTTTTCCATACTTTTGCATAGCCCCATGTCTCTTTTCTTCAACAAAAACTTTTTGGAGAGATAGTAACAAGAACTTGGAGCAATTATTTGGTGGATGGAAAACCTATCAGGCGTGTTTTGTTTACTCCCAATGTAGGAGTAGAACATTTTTGAGTGGATCTAAATGGAATGGCATGTTTTTGCGCCTACCCCTAGTGTAGTAGTGCATATTTGGGTGGTGTGTACGTGATCTTGATTTTAAGAGCATGACAAATCTCTCATAAGGGTCACATAGCTTGACAAAACTCAATGCAAAAGCATGCAGCATATATGTAAAAGTTTTCCTAATCTAGATAACGTATATGACTCTGGTAAGAATTCAAGCTTTTGTCATACAGGAATTCATCATGTAGCATTTTTATGTTTTTTCAAAAGGTAAATCTCTAGAATTTTAGTGTTACTTGGAACAAGATAAACAACAGCTCATACCTTCTCATATCATATCCGTCAACTACCTAGACTTAGATCAAGCATATGCTACCCACGCATTTCAAGTTCAGAGTAAATCTTTATATTAAAACAACTTTATTTAAAACTCGGGAGAATTCAGGGCTGAAAACTAGGTACTTGAAAGGAATTACAACAGAGCAACTATTCATCATTTCTATTTTTAGAGATTATTCAGAATCCCTTTTATTTATTTATTCAACTCTTAAAAAGAAATTAAAGCAAATTATGTACACACTCTTTTATTTTGTTTATTGTCATTTATTCTACCGGACATGCTTAAAAGGAAAATAAGGTAAAAGAATACTTACCTGGATAATGGAGATGTACCTCCCCCAAGCTAGTTCTTGACTAGTATGGAACAATCATGTCTTTAGATCTTGCAGCCATTCTTCTTAATCTTCACTTGAAAGGTTAGTGACCAAGAATACCAAAAAGCTACTCTATCAAAGAACATGATCTTTATTAAAAAAATTTATTAAAGGAAATAAATTACAACTCTCTTAACTTAGCATGAGTCTTCATGTACCCATATTTTTTTATTAAGAGTGAATCTTCATGTGTTCACATTTTTTTATTACCACCACAATGAATAGTCTTATGGGTTGTTGCACACCACAAAATCATTCATATGGGGCTTTGATTTAAAAACTTAAAATGAGACTAAATTTATTATGCATAGTCAAACTTTTTATTTTCTTTTCATATATATGTTATGCAAGAATATGTTGTTTTTAATTTTCAATGCAATGCAGAAAATAAATATGCTAAAGAAGAATTTATGTATTTAACTTATATGATTATGCAGAAAAGATTTTTTAGATGTAGTGCAAGAATGAATGCATTTGAAAGAGTAAATATAGATAACTACCGATTTACTTTTCGGCGAAGGTTTGGTGTTTTAATTCTTTCGAATTAGACTTCTCCTCAAATTGTTCTTCATTTGATCTAGAGATAGAGATTCTTGTAGTGGTGCCTCTAGTGGTGGTAATTCAGATGATGATGCTACCTTCTTCTGCCAAACCTTTTTATGTTTTGAATTTGACTTTGATGTAGCGGGTTCTTCCTTCTCAAATGGTTCTTCTTCCTTGTTTTCTGGAAGTTGATTCCTTCGGTGCAATGTTGAGCGACGTCTTCTATTTGGATGGTTCTTCTTAACCTATTTGTTAGTTGTATAACCATTGAACGCACACTTTACCTTCCATCCTGAAAATTGGAAATGGATTTGTCCAGATCCTACATAGATGACAGCATTTGTAGTGTTGAGGAATGGTCTTCCAAGGATGAGAGGAATCTCTTCATCGATTCCCATGTTGAGAATCATGAAATTGGCACGTACATAGTCATCTTGTATCTTCACCAAGATATCTTTTGCTGTTCCATCCAAAAATCAAATTGTTTGATCTGCCATCTGTAATTGAGTGTATGTAGGAAACAAAGGTTCACCTAACAAATTATCATATGTTACCTTGGACATGATGTTGACACCAGATCCAAGATCGCAGAAGGCGTTGTTGAAGACTTGTTCTCCAATTATGCATTCGATTGTTGGTAGACCTAAATCTCCTTTCTTGGTGTTGAATGGTGAAGCAAGGAGGTGATCATAGTTGGATCGAAGTGTGTTGATCATGTTAGCAAACTCAAGCCTTCCTTGTTCAAACTTGAGTTTTTGTGTTCCTTGTAATTGATTCTTCTCCTTCTTGCTTTTGATTTTCCTGGTCGGAGGTTGTTCTAGCAAAAAATTAGTGGAGTGCAAATTGCTATTTTTAAATGAAAATTTCTCCACTCTATCTTTTATCTGGAAAGAAATCTTGGTGCTCTCGGCATGAATGGTTGCTTTAGTAGTGTGTAAGAAAGGACGTCCTAGGATGATGGTGACTTTAAATCATGGCCGGTGTCCAAGACTACGAAGTCCATGGGTACATACGAGCTTCCAACTCGTATACAAATATCTTCTGCACTCCCTTCTACTTTGCAAATGAATTGATCCGCAAGCTTCACAAGCATGGTTGTGTACAATAAATTACCAAATTGTAAAATGTGATCGTAAATTACCTTTGGCATAATATTGACGCTTGCACCAAGCTCGCAAATAGCTTCTTCAAAATCATGAGGTCCAATCTTGATTGGAATGATAGGTCATCCAAAATCTCCTCTTTTCTCAAGCATGAATTCATCATGCCATCCACCAGAACTTGCTTCTTTGTAGAAATCTGTATTGTGTATCTCGACAAGGTTTGCAGTTTCTATTTCTTCCGGTTGCTCTGGAATCTTACCTTTCTCAGTCGAAGGAACAGCAGTCGCCAGCTGAGCTATTTGTGATTCTAACATTTTATTAAAGCTAAGCTAGTTTTTCATGGCAAATGAGAAACTATCCATTTTATTATTTATGTTTTCTAAGACTTTGTTAGTGGAAGCTAATTTTCTAGATAAACCTTTCATAATTTTAGCTCGTCCATAGACTAATTCTTTCAAGGACGATTGATTATTGAAATTATTGTAATTATTACGTTGGTAATTACCTTGGTAATTAGGCCTTTGTTGTTGACCCCATCCTTGATTCTGTTGAGGACGATAATTATTGTTGTTGATGAAGTTCACATCCTCCTGGGTTTCGGGACAATTGTTCCCTGAATGTCCAGTGTTTCCACATTCTTCACATGTCATGCAGGAGTCATCAATGTGCATGACATCTTACTTCTCATTAGCTCGATCTTCGAGCCTCTTCATTAGCAGGTCCATCTTGGCAGACAGCATGTCTACCTCCTTAACTGTATGCATACCTCCACTTCTCTTGTGGGGTTGAAGATGTTCTTCAGATCATCCTTGGTTGGAGGCCATCTTCTCAACAAGAGCTATTGCTTGTGGGATTGTGAGTGATAAGAACGCTCCTCCAGTAGCAGCATCCATATTTTCATGGGTGTTATTAGTTTACCGTGGTAGAAAGTCTGCATGAGTAGCCAATTCTCCTCCCCATGATGAGGACATTCCGATATGTAATCTTGAAAGCGTTCCCATGCCTCAGGGATAGATTCATCATGTTGTTGAAAGCTTGAAATTCTTCCATGTTGTCACTCCCGATTTTAAGGATAAAATGGGATGAATAATCTTATGTGCACCCAGAGACCAGTCACACACATAAGCCGACAAATTACAAAAGTACCATCACAGGTGTTTATTACATCATGAATAATATCATCACATAGTCTTTACATAAGCATAGCATAAATAAATAGATAACTCTCACGGTAGCTCCATATCACAGGGACGTCAACTGGTTGACCCCAAGCCTAGAAATCCTCAGGGAAGTCCTCATAACCACTGCAATCTATTACCCATCTGGGATTTTGGTCCAAGTAATGAAAATAAACAAGCATAAGTACATCTCGTACTTAACAAGATAACATGGGGTTATGAAGCTCAAAAAGGTTGACATGGTTTAACTGCGATTGGCATTTTTAGTGACTCATAGTTTTATCATTAAATAGAATCATGTTATGCTTATTCCCCATATAAACCACATGATCATTTAATGAGAGCAATATCAACATCATATTAGCTTCATCTTCAACACAAAATGAACAAGTATGCCGTTAGTTTTCCAGGCCACTCATGACCACGAGCGTGGCTATTATAACAGTTTTACACTCTATAGAGGTTGTACAACTTTACCCGTGAGTCATGATTCCCTTATGCCCGGGGCCCATCGACCCCTAACACTTCCGAGGTGAGCAGACAGGGTCTCACTATGAAGCCTTTTAAAGGTTCATCTAACAAGTTAGGGCCGCTAGGTTTTCAATTGGCAAGCAGGTGTAGGAACCCCCCTTTCAAATGGCACAATTCCTTCGTGACTATACACATAAGAACAGAGGTTGTCCTATATCCATCTCGTCAAGCCCCTTTTGCACCATGAAGGTAACCTCTAACAGGCTAGAAAAGGTCCTTCTATTGAACTAAAACCAGAGCCATGTAGTCCTCATGGTTGTACTATAAGTCCTAGATTTTGCTCACTGATAAGTCCTTAGGGAGGGCCAAGAGCATCATATACAAAAGCCAGGAGCTCTCTCACCCTGTATTCATGTTGCTAAAAAGTAGGTTTTAACCTTTGTTGCATAAAAAAATTAGTCATCATTCAGATCATGTATAGTTAATTTGAGCGCTAGCAAAACTACCCATATGCAAGTGTTCCCATGGGCGACAAGGAATAAAGGTAACAACAACTAGATCAAACCTTAGGGATATCAAAATTAGACACATGTATATGTATTGTAGGTGATTAAAATGTGTATAGGTAGCAAGGATTGTCCCATGTTATACTTGCCTTGCTCAATGAACTCTTGCTAATCTGAGTCGTAAACAAAGCACTCATGGTCACCGATGTACTGCTCATCATCTATACTCGATCAACATAGCAACATACAATCATCTAGTGGAAATCATGCAAAGCAAACAAACCTATTATTAGAACAGTACACCAATAGTATAAAAATAGGATAAAAAGCGTATAAAATGAATCTACGTCTCACAATGAACACAGACACGAGGATCACAAAAATCGGATCTAAAACATGAAAGTTATAAATTAAACATGATTTCCTACAACAGTTTAATAGATTAAATCTAGCCATGAATTTTAAAAGTTGAAAACATGATTAATAGTAGCATTAACATGTAGATTACTTAATTACGAACCTAACGCAACTTGAACAGATCAAATCAGATCTAAAACGGAGAAAATATGATGAAAATGGGTTCTGGATGGCAATCTTGTAATTGCAGTGAACTATTTTTGAAATAAAATAAATGAATTCGGAATTTAAATCGAAACTGAGGACGGCGGGCAAAACTATGAAAAAGCTGATGGGCTCTTTCACAAATATGCCACGGCGAAGGGGTATGATGCGATCTGGTCCGTTGGATCTAGATTGAACAACCCAGAATAAATCGGGGAAGGGAGAGAGAAAATGCTAGTCGAAAACAGTAACTCGACAGCGGCGTAGCCATTGCCGGTGGTGGAGACCTCACCGGCGCACATGGTTAGGGCCCTAGAGGCCACATATTGACACGAGAAAGGCACGGGGAGAAAGAGGGGAACACAATGAGCTCACCACGGCAAAAACCGAAGATGGAGATGGATCGCGAACGTCGTGGCGCTCGGGATGGTGGACGGCTGCGCACTGCAAGGTCTGACGACGTCATGTAAGTGATTGGCAGTGAAAACAACAAGAGAAAAGCCTCAGGGGCTTCCTTATGGCGCGATGAAGCTCAGAGACGAAACAAGAGCGACGGCAGAGCGATGAATCGACCACCTTGAGTTTGATGGTGGTGGGTTAGGGTTGCGGTGGCTCAATTGAAGGCGGTTGCTGCTAGTAGATGGGAAAGGAGAGCGGAGAGGGGTGTGGTGGCCTTTATATGGGTGTGGGCGCACATGCGAGTTGCTAACGACTCCGAGAAGCTCGGGCACGGCCGCGGGATGAGGATGGCGGCGTGGCCATCCTGGTTTCGATGGGAGGGAAGGGATAAGCCCGATAGGGTGGACCCACCAGTCAGAGAGAGAAGGCGTGTGGCTGGGCTGCCAGTCAAACTAGAGAGAGGGAGAGGCAGCGGGCGCAACACCAACGGTTTTTGCCGGGCTAGCCCAAAAGGAAGGGGGAAGGGCGAGTGGGTCGGCTAGGGGAATGGGCCAGCAGGCCAAAAGCCGAGAGAGGAAGGAGGGAGAGGAATTTTTCCTTTTCTTTTTATTTCAGGGATTTGAAAAGATGATTTTCGTATGAAATTTGAATTCCTTTTCAGATTTGATGAAACCACACAATACAATAATAAAAATGTAGTAGCATGGATGCATCAACATGTTCCTATCCCTATAGTTGATTTTAGTTTCATAAAAAAATATTAATTTCCCATATTTGCATGCTCACATAATGCATAAATAAAGCATTTTAGGCTATTTTCAAAGGATGCAAAATTTACGGTGTTACACACGTAGAGCGTTGGTTTTGCCCACGGGGAAAAACTTTGATAGGAAAGCATTGGAGCATTTCACCCATGAGTTGATGTTGTCTTTATTGGCGTAGAACCATTGCTTTGCCTTCCCCAAAAGTGAGAATGGGAAGAGGTGAAGTAATATGGCATCCTGGGTGACTTCTTTGATTGTGAAAGTGCTGCAAATCTCCAAGAAGTGTTGGAGATGAGCACTCACATCTTCATGTGCCTTTCCACAAAATTGGTTGGCTTGCACCATGTAGATGAGAGCTAGCCTAAGTTCAAACACATTATCTCCGTTGTTGACCGTCGGTCCAGTGCGGATGTTGGCCGCACTTGGAGTAGAGAATTCATGGAGGGTCTTGTCAGTCATGGTCTCAAAAACTGGTGTTGAGCAACCTTCTATCTGGTTTGCTTCCGAGGCTAAAGCTGAAACTTGTTTGGATTTTTGAGCTTTAGTCCTTCTAATCAATGCTTTTGGATCTTCAATGTAGTTTTCCGGAAGGTCAAAACCAGTCATACATTACCCTGCATAAGATATGAATAGACAAAACAAGGGTAAGCCTGCTAGTGAAAGGGTTAATGGGTTTTTAATCACATCTATAAGTTAAAGTTTATCAATATTCTTTGGATTGCCTAGCTATCTTCCCTGGCCATGGCGTCAGAAATGCTTGTTGGCATTTTTTAGTATCACTACTAGAGATGTAATCTCCAGCAATGACACTAGAAATATTTATGGTATTTTAATGTGACTTAGAAAGATATGAAATTCTGCAAGCGCACAAATATACCATTGTAGCACTTCACCGGGAGTATTTCAGGTATCATTATTTATATTTTTACCATAGGGAAGGACTGGCAAAGAATATTGATTACTTTCTTATGATGGATCAATGAGCCAAACACTTACTCTAAACAGGGGTAAACCAAGAGATAGAATAATATATAAATGATAAATGCAACACTCAGAGTACTCCATAAGATAGCAATAACAAGTCTAAGTAGATACAAGAGAGATTAATTCCTAAGTTATTCTAGTCACAAGTCAAAGCATATATTGATGTGCATATATACTTAGCAATAGCAAAAGATTAACTTCGTATCTATGCATAAGGGACATGACTAAAGAAGAGCAAGAATAGAGCTTGACTACTTCCGTCGCAACCGGGTCCTACTTGGTCTACAGACGGGAGGTGGACTACAGTGGACTCAATAAGGCTGTCACCATTGCTATCTACCACACGATCCGGAATGTAGGGTGCATCCGCAGGTAAACAACGTATAAGCACCACGCTTACACAATGTCGATCACTCACCCCGTTCGTTAACAAGAATGAGCACTTTGCAATCCTATGCATAAACATAATGATAACTCTAACTACAGCAAGCATATAATCAAAGTAAACTATGAACATGATTACTAAGAACATGATATATATAAAGAACAATGTCATAGCAAATGTATGGATAATAAAGGATACAAGGCTATACCAAGCCAAACTCTGGACAAGATTGGGAATCAAAGCGGGAAGCTTGACTCTCTAGATCTAACTTAGCTAGCTATGACTAAGAATATTTGTGTAGGGAGGTCTGAGGTTGAATGATCCCTGGGATTCTAACGAAGGCCTTCTGGAGGAGGTATGGGGGTCCTTTTATTGGGGGCACCAAGCATCCTGTAGGCCCATGAATCTGTGGCATCGCTCCATCTGGGCTCTCGATTCGAACCGACCTTGATACATGGCGAAGATTGATCCTTAGAGGCGGTGGAGCACCAACATACGAAGCGAAGGCTGAGTGGTGGGCCAGGGAGGCCGGCCGGCCCCACCCCTTGTCCGTTCGGGTTGATTTGCAGTGGTTTGTCTTGGACGGTGGATTGGGGGTCCTTTAAGCCGGTTTCGTCGCAGATGATCGTGATTTGCTCTGACGAATCGGTCTACTTTGCCCTTTTCCTGAATAAATCCTCCTGAAAACATAGATTCACCAAAACTTGTGGAATTTATCAATTTAAACCCATAAACCTATGTTGGTGATCATATTCATTCATTTATACAAGTTATATTGATGGTTTATGACGAGTGTTAACTACCGTCAATAACAGCCCACCGAGGGGTATACCCATGATGGTAGATTGTGTGGTGGAGGTGCGCGTGATCAGAAACCGGATGGTAACACAGGCGTAGAGACACGAGATTTAGACAGGTTCAGGCCGTCAACTTGACGTAATACCATACGTCCTGTGTTCTGGTGGATTGTATTGATTGTGAATGAGATGAGAGATCCTAGGCTAAGCCCAGGGGTTTGTATCTGAATGCCAACTAGGGGACCTCTGCCCCTTCTTATATACTCTGGAAGGGTTGGGTTACAGAGAAAGTATCCTAGTCTGCTATATGATAGGTATTATATTTTGATTACAATATCTGTAAGCGTCCTGGTAAATTGTATCTTCTACCATCTTGAGGTACCCCCGGGATATCCCCACATGTGCCTGAAAGGACGGAAGGCCATGGTCCTTATAAATAAGTTCAAAAAAAAATAAGAGCCATGGAAAGAAGACACGATTTTTTTAGAGCTGAAAATGATACGGCATTATACTATGGATATCTCTGCCGGAAGAGGTTGATGAGTGGCGAAGTCATGGGTTTCTGCACTCATGCCAACTGCAGAACTGTCTGGTCATAATGTAGAACCACACATATGTAATAATACTGTAGTATTTCTGGTTATATGATATACTGAAATCTGATATGGTATTAGATAATTTATAGAAAATTTGTTTTAACTCAAAAAATATGCAAACAACTTTCTATTTTTCTCTAAAATCATGCTCTATATTTTTTTGTTGATTAGAATTATTTGAATCTTATATGGTCTCCTACTCTCCTAACATCTGAAACTAGACCAAATATGAAATGGTGGATCGAATGGAGACCAAGACAAATCCTTGCATACCGCAACACGGATCACCATGCAACCCGCCGTGCAAAATGCATAAAGCGAAAAGCGTTTTCTCAACACAATGTCTTGCTTCCCCATCGGGATGTGCACATGAAATTCCAAATAAAAAATATAATTCAAGTTCTGTTTGCACGTTAATAGCATGTATCATGTGGTTTAACATTATAGTAGTGTTGTCTTGTTCAGAGGACATCATGACACGACATGCGACTTCACAAACTCCCGAACTGATGTCTATGACTTGGGCAGCAACATCTGAGTGGACGCGACCACTTCCTCATTCATAGTTGTCGTGATCTGAAATCATGCTCTATATTATCGTACTTAGATCAACAAAATATAAAGCATGATTTTAGAGAAGTTATCAAACTAGTTCCATATTTTTATGAGTTAAAACAATTTTTGTATTAAATTGGATTTTAGGATTCTAAATACATATTTATTTAGAAAAATATTTAGATAATTTTTTGGAAAAATAATCTATAAAAAGTTTAATTAGCCTGCCTGAACTACCGCATAAGTGCGATTTACCTCCCTAGTGGCTAACGTGGCGCCATGTAAGACGACGGTATATATTGCACTAGGTCAGCTAAAATTGCTTTAGAAACTGTTCAGAAAGATAACTGAGCGATTTTAGGAGTTGCGGGAGTTTTAAAAGTCTACCTTTTATATTGAGGGATCTAGGGAGGTAAATCAGACTTACGTAATAATTAAGGGATTTGAGGTGAACTTTTCTTTTTTTTTTCTTTTTTTTTTTTGAGTGGAAAGAGATGAGCTTTTCCTTCTTTCTTTTCTTTGCAGCCCGCAGTTCTTCGCTCCAGGACCATCTTGGTCTGCCCATTCCCATGCATGCGCCACCTCCCTGTATAATCTGGGCCGTCGGCCGCTCCGCAAGAGAGGCAAGTCCGTCCTTAGCAGCCATGTTCCTGTTCCCGTTTCCATTCCCGGAACAAGAACGGGAACATAGGTTATCATTTTATAACGTGGGAACTGAACGTGGAACGGAGGCTGATAAGAGCCAGCCTACCTTTCCCACGGTCTGGGACTCCGGGATCACCGGGCGGGGTGAAGGCGATGAGCTCCTCGTTCTTTGCGCCGAATCACATCGACATCGGCGCTCCCTATCTCGAGAGTCGCGATCGGGCTCCCTCTAGCGATGGCCACAGCTCGGAGTCACAACCGCGCTGGTCCATCGAGCGTGAACCCAGTTCATCGCACCAGTCTAGGCTGTTTGTAATCTAGCCCCTCCGTGTTGTTTGTAATTAATTCATTTTCATCTAAGTCTTGTCAAATTAACCTGCTACACCACCCCTAAGTCTACCTAGAGTTCCAGAAAGGTTATCAGCAAAGTGTAATTTTATAAATGAATTTTTATTCTGTTGAGATCATAATCATATAATATGATGTCATAATTACTATTTCTAGTAAAGTAATTCATACACCAATGGCAATTTTATAGAAAAATATCCTAAGTCTTCGTGCAACTATTTTGGGATTCAATATTTTTATTTTAGTCCCTGATCTTTTGAAAGAAAAGTCCTTTTAATTTACAAGCATACTCTTGAACTTCAAAAGCTCGTAACTTTTGAACGTTAGCTCAGTTTTAAGTGATTCTTACGCTAATGAGTTTGTAGAAATGTGTACTACGCATAAGTAGCTAGTATATATTTTTTTATAAGAACTAGTATGACTTGTTTTTCTAAAGTTTGGTGTATTGTTCTTTTATGTTTTGTTGGCCATGTTTATTGTTTGTCTATACAAAGTGTTGAGTTCATGAACCTTAAAGATTAGGAGTATGAATCTCTGATCAAGTCTAGTTCAAAGGTTAGTGTCCTTGACCATGTTTGCACCTACGTTTTAATTTAATTTATTTTATTAGTAAACTTAGAACTTTGTTGCATGCAAAGTCTAAATATGAAACCTATGCTAAGATAGAGGGGATGTTGCAAACATACTCTCAATAGAAGTCTCAAACTCTATAAGCTTGTCTAAAGCAACTGAGACAAGTCTAGCTGGGTTGTAAGGCAACTGGATCATCTGGTCTAAGGAAAAGACTAAGGATCACAAAATAGCCTCTCTAGAAAATAGGTCTGGTGTATGCTCTAGTGCTTAGATCGTATCATCCGGTGAATTTAAGATGAAATTTAGTGTTTCACTCATTGCAGAGACCAGATGATTATTTGGTGCTTGATTGTCGATCACAGGATCATCTAGTGATTTGTTCTTTTTTTGTTTCATTTATAATTCTTGTTCTATTTAGTCTTTTCATGTTAATTTTGACCTAATTTGACTTGTTTGAGGCACATTTATGTATCCTCTGCGTGGGAGACTTTGGGGTGTGTTTGGTTTGAGGACAAGGTTGAATGGGATATGGCCATCCATGGATTTCTGTATATGGTTATCCATACTTGCTGTTTGGTTGGATGGATAGGATGAGCCATTTTTTTGTTTGGTTGGACAACTGTCGGATGGGGCGAGACGGGATGCACCATTTTTCTGTTTGGTTGGATGGATAAGGATGGATAGGCTGATGATGTCATGTGGGACCCACTTGTCATTTATTCAATTTTAACCAAAATATAATCATGTGAGATCCTAGCTACAAAAGCTTAGTGGGGTTCAGTTTAAGGATTACATAGAGTCCATAATCTTGCAAGGAGAAGTTTGTGCCATCCCTGATAAGTATTGGATGGTGGGGGGTTTGAAGGTTGATTGAACAATACACTAGCATCAAAATCAATCTACTAATACATTTTTTCTTACCTTATTTTTCTAAACCCTACCTTCTATTCGTTCTTCGTCTTCACACTGAATTGCTACATTCTAGAGTGGCGAGGCCAACTAGGGCACACCATAGCTGTTGCATGCGCTAACATGGTTCGCCCGAGTGCGCGTGGGATTTGCACATCAATAAAAGTTTTAAGTGATTTTGGAGTTCATTCCTGGTCCATGTGACCAATAATATGTAAATCTTGGGGAGCCGGAGTTGAGAATATCGCTTATTTTTCTATGTTTTCTTTTATCACACGTATCCAAAAATCATATATGGCATTCATTGATGGTCTTTAAAGTGACAGATAAGACAACTCCTTTTAGGGAAGTTATCAGCTTATTCTCTAATAAAAAAAGTTGACTGCTTACTCTAAATCTATGAATTATGGAGAAGATTAAGATATATAGACGCCAACCTTCCAAGAAGGTGCATGTCTGTTAGTTTTAGCATGTGATATATGAGTGCAGATTTGTTATGATTTCATCATAGATTTTAATATGGTTCGAGATTTCCATATCTGGGAGCATATTGCTTCTACCTATCGTTACATTAATAACAAAAATCTGGGAGTATATTGCTTGATTCTTCTCCCTATCGTTACATTAATAACAAAAATCTAGGAGTATATTGCTTGATTCCTCTCGTTACATTAATAACGAAAATCAACTAGTAAAAATCTTCTTGCTCCACATGCTCCATTGATTTATACTATGAAGCTTTGATTCACCCTTTGATCTCCAACCTGATTCTGCGATAAATATGCATAATTTATTTGATATCTGTAAAGATATTGCTGACAAAATCTTGAGGAATGAATTAATGGTTGAAGGTAAATGACAAGATGCTCTTGAGTACTCCAAGGATCTGGAACATTATATATACTGCTCTCTTCTTCACCGACCGATATATCATATATGCATGGTTCTTTTGTATTTGGTTTGCCAAAAGAATGGGCATTTTTGCTTTGTTTTCTACAATTTTTGTAGTGACTACAGTGCTGGCAGCATGTATCCATGGGGCACATGTTGAACCCAATGACATTATTAAGACCATAGAGGTAATTTCATTTCTTATACTAATAGTTTGTTTTTTGGCTTAGGTGACTTTCGTGGATGTGCACCCTTATTTTATATAATTCACTTAATTTGGACATTGTTCTGTTAATTGATGAATTTTCAATTTCCTTGATTTTCTTCTTGAAAGCATCTAGGCCCCTAGTGGGTTTCGGTGATTAATGACAATGTAAGATTATTGTGACTAACGTGTGTTTTTGCATAAACAATTTGAGTTAGGTCACGATAATGGTGATTGTTTGGGCAATCAATGGTATTCATGCCCCTGTTGATGGAAATCATTTCGGTTTTCAAAGGATGGACAACAAGGCTAAGGACGGCTAGTTCTAAGTGTCGTTTGGCGTTGGAGAGACACTTAGATTAGTTTAGGGCTTTGTTTATTTTTCCTTTGGCCATACTATTAGGGGGGTATGAACTAGTAGCTTGACCTAGGTGAGTCTAATGTGTTAGGTGTGGTGCACACTTATCAAACTTAGCACTAGGTAGTTCAGAGTTAGCCCAAAGATCATTTGAAGTCAACCCCATTCACAGAGTACCTTGAATTTGGAGTGTTTGGAGGTGTGATAGAGGGACCGGACGCTGGTCCCCGTGGGACCGGATGCATCCGGTCAGTGTAAGACAACGTAGAGGAAGACCTACAATCGACCGAACTCTGACACAGTGAACTGACTGGATGCGACTGTGCCTAGGGTTTGGTCTCCTATGAGGACTAGACGCTGTGCCTGTGGCACCGGACGCTTGAGGCCATTGCGTCCAATCCATTGCAGAGAGGTTCTAGAGAAGGAATTTGTTGACCAGATGTGTCCTATCAGTGTGGGCCAGACCCTAGTAGAGTCCGGTCACACTAGCCATTGCCTGTCAGTGCTGGCATTACGTTGCCGTTGGCTACTGACCGGACGCGTCCGGTCACCACAACAGGCACGTCCAGTCATCACTAAAAATGCTGAGTTGGACCTCAACGGGTATCTTTGAAAGTGTGGGGCTATATATACATCTCCTACTCATCCAAGATTATGGACCTCATTAGTGTCTAGGGAGTAGCAAGTGTGCATCCACCTTCCTCATTAGTCTTGTTTGGGGTCAAGTGAGAGTTTGTGTTTGTTACTCTTGGTGATCTGCATCACCTAGACGGCTTGGTGATCATCCAGCGGAGCTTGTGGATGACTCAACTCTTCTTGTGAGCGGTTGTGGGTGATTCACCATGCTAGAGTGGTGAAGAATGAGCCCGTAGAGAGCACTTGATCCTTGCGCGGATCAAAGGGGAGCGATACCCTTGTGCGGGTGCTCCAACGAGGACTAGTGGGGAGTGCCGACTCTCCGTTATCTCAGCAAAACGTCGCCATGTTCCTTCCCTATTTTTACTTTGAGCATTTACTTTGAGCAATTCAATACTTGTTTTTATATTCCTAGAATTGCCATGCTAGAATATGATTGGAACCTAGTTTGCAAAACTCTTTGTGTGATAGAACAATAGGATACACAATTAGGCACTAGGGTTGAAGTGGGCTAAGTATAGGACTTAATTATTGCAAGAATTTTTAGAAAAGCCCAATTCAACCCCCTCTAGGGCATCTTGATCCTTTCAATTGGTATCAAAGTCGAGTGCTCTTTGATTTAGGCTTAACTGCCTAGAGCAAGATGTCTCATGGGGATGGACCCCCTCTCTACTTTGAGGGAGATGATTTTTCTTAATGAAAAATTCACATGGAGGCGTACCTAGAGGCTATAGACGTTGGAGTGCTTAGAGCCGCCACTCAAGGCATCCCAAAACCTAAGGATCCCACCAACCTTATTGGTGATGTGGCCAACTATGAAAAGTGGAATGCAAAGGCCAAAAACACCCTCTTTAGAGGCCTTTGCAAGGATGTCTTCAACTATGTCCAGAACCACAAAGACTTTCATGCACTATGGTCGGACATTTGTGCGCTCTATGAGGGAACTAAGAGTGAGCGTGAGGAACGCTATCATCTTGTTATTAAAAAGCTTAATTCATTTGAAATGCTTCCTAATGAATGTGCTAATGAGATGTATTCACGCTTGAATGTGCTTGTAGAGGAAGTCAATGGGCTTGGACTCACACAATTACAACCATCCGATATTGTAAGAAAGATATTGAGTGTTCTTCCCATTGACAAGTATTGGCATATTGTGACCATGCTATATCAAGGTGATCTTTCCACATCTACACCAACACAAATATTAGGAAGGATCAATGCGCATGAGATGTACATGCACATCACTCCACAAGATGGCTCTTCCTCTTCCACCAAGAAGAAAGATTTGGCTTTCAAGGCTAGCCAAGAGAAGAAGGGCAAAGCAAAAGTGGCTCTTGAAAGCTCAAGTGAAGATGAAGATGACACCAACATTGCTCTCATGGTGAGGAAGACCACCAAGATGCTCAAAAAGCTAAACAAGAATGGTGTCAGGTTCGATTCACAAAGAAGAAATTCTTCACAAGTAGCAAGAGGAAGCCCATCTCCAAAATGGATTGCTACAATTGTGGTGATCTTGGTCATCTAGCTCATTAATGTCCAAAGCCCAAGAAAGACAAGTACAAGAAGAAGTACAAGGACAACAAAGATGACTCAAGTGATGATAAGAAGAAAGAAAAGCCATACAAGAAGAGAGATGGCAAGAAGAAGCAACACCACAAGAAGAAGAATGGCAAAGCTTATATTGTTGGTGATTGGCTCACGGATATTGAATCATCAAGTGGCTCATCCGATGAAGATAGTGATGATGAGAAGGAGAAGGTGGCCGCTCTTGTGATTGGGACTTCACTACCTCCACCACCACCACCGCCATCATCCTCTACACACCTATGCCTCATGGCCAAGGGTGAACAAAAGGTACAAAGTGATGATGATAGTAGTGGTAATGAAAGTGGTAGTGATAGTGATGATGAATTTGAAGCACCTTCTTATGATGAACTAGTTGCCTTGCTTAACAAGTACTCTAAAATCATAAGAAAGACAAGAGCTAAAAATGAAAAGCTTGAACTTGAGAATGAATCTCTTTTAGCTAAGTATGACATAGCCCAAAAAGCTAGTGATGAGCTTAGCGATGAAAACAAGGTTGTGTCATCCACCCTCAAGGAGCGGAAAGCTAAGTTAAAAGAGCTTAAAGAAAAACATAATAAACTTGAGGGGATATACAAAGAGCTCAACACTAGATATAGCTTGCTAAAAGAAGAATATACCACTCTCAAGGTCAATCATGATAACCTTGTCATTTCAAATGAGTTCCTATTCAATGAAACACATGATGCTACTAACCATGTTGTTAAGATTGATATAGCTACATCATGTGATGATTTGATTGATAAAAACACTAAGCAAGGATCTAGTAGCAAAGGCAAGCAAGTGGTTGTGGCCGATCATTATGATGATTTTGTCAAGATCAAGAATGAGAATGAGAAGCTAAAGAAAGATCTTGAGAAGCTATCAACCAACAAGACAATTGTCATTGAGAAGCAAGATGAACATTATGATATGGCTCTTGACATTGAGAAGCTTAGAGAGGAAAACAAGAGACTCAAAATTGAGAAGACTCATCTCACCACCGGCTTGTACAAGTTCACAAAAGGGCATAACCTTCAAAGTGAGCTACTCATGAACACCATGATGAAGAATAACAAATGTGGTATAGGTTTTAAGGAAAACAAAGAGAAGAAAGCCAAAGCTCAATATCAAGCTCGACATCAATATAAGCCAAAGCCCAAGCCAAAGAGATGCATTGAGTGTGGACAAGAAGGTCACTTTGCTCATGATTGTAAAACTCCACCACCACAACCCTTGCCCAAGCATGCTAGACCCTTTGCCTTCAATGCTCATTATGTGGTTAGAAAGGACACAAAATGAAGACCTCAAGTTGTGTTTCTAGGTCCACCTAACAAGAATAGGCCTAGGCAAATTTGGGTAGCAAAGTCACTAGTTGAGAAAGTGGTTGCCCCCTGTCAAGTATGGGTGCCAAAAAACCAAGCTTGATCTCTTATGTGTGTAGGTGAACTATAAGACCGATGGAAGTCATTAGGTTATTGATAGTGGTTGCACACAACATATGACCGGTGATCCTCGTATGTTCACCTCACTAGATGAAGATGTAGATGATCAAGAAAGGATTACATTTGGTGACAATTCAAAGGGTAAAGTACATGGGTTGGGCAAAGTTGTAATATCAAATGATAACTCAATCTCAAATGTGCTACTTATTGCTTCATTGAGTTTCAACTTGCTATCCATTGGTCAATTGTGTAATCTTGGCTTTCAATGCTTATTCACCGAGAAAGAAGTGGTTGTGTCAAAGAAGGATGATGATCAAGTCATATTCAAAGGCTTTAGATACAACAACTTATATCTAGTGGACTTCGCCTCCAATGATGCTAACTTGAAGACGTGCCTATTCACCAAATCATCTCTTGGGTGGCTATGGCATAGAAGGCTCGCTCATGTTGGAATGAGTACACTCAAGAAGCTATTGAAGAAGGACATGGTTAGAGGTTTGAAAGATGTTGTGTTTGAGAAGGACAAGCTTTGTAGTGCATGTCAAGCCGGCAAGCAAGTTGCCAACACACATCCATGCAAGGCTTATGTGTCAACATCAAGAGTGCTAGAGCTTCTCCATATGGATTTATTTGGACCTACAACTTATGCAAGTTTGGGAGGCAACCTCTATTGTCTAGTGATTGTTGATGATTATTCAAGATATACTTGGGTGTTCTTCCTTCATGACAAGACCGAAGTAGCTGCATCATTCAAGAAGTTTGCTAAGAGAGCACAAAATGAATTTGATGTGAAGATCAAGAAGACAAGAAGTGACAATAGAAAAGAATTCAACAGCACAAACATAGAAGGCTATTGTGATGAAGTTGAGATCAAGCATGAGGTCTCTGCAACTTACACTCCTCAACAAAATGGTGTAGTTGAGAGAAAGAACCAAACATTGATCACCCTAACAAGAACTATGCTTGATGAGTACAACACACATGAGAATTTATGGGCCGAAGCTATCAACACCGCATGCTATGCATCCAATCGCCTATTCATTCAACGATTCCTTGAGAAGACCCCTTATGAGTTGCTCAATAGGAAGAAGCCGGATGTCTCATTCTTTTGGGTGTTTGGTTGCAAATGCTATATCTACAAGAAGCGACAACACCTAGGGAAGTTTCAAAGACGTTGTGACATTAGTTTTCTTATTGGTTACTCATTGAAGTCCAAAGTATATCATGTATTCAACCATGCCATCGGCTTGGTAGAAGAAACATATGATGTGGAATTCGATGAATCTAATGGCTCCTAAGGAGCACATGAGAATCTTGATGATGTAGGTGAAAAACCATTGAGGGAGGTTATAAAGAACATGCCGGTTGGAGCCATCAAGCCAAAAGATGATGAAGATGAAGATGAAGTGCAAGTGATTGATATGCCTTGTTCATCAAATGTGCCACAAGATGATGATAAAGATGTGAGAGAAATAAATGAAGATACATATGTCTCTCATGATCAAGTGGCGACACAAGCTCAAGATGTTGATGCTCCACAACCTCCTCCTCAAGTGGTTGAAAGAAGAACAACTCCACTACTTCAATCACATCCACAAGATCTCATCATAGGGAGTCCTTCAAGGGGTGTAACGACTCGCTCTCAAAAACTTGCTTCTTTTATTGAACATCACTCCTTTGTCTCTTATGTTGAGCCTACTAGCATAGATGATGCTCTCAAGGATCTAGATTGGGTAAATGCCATGCACGAAGAATTAAACAATTTCACCCGCAATCAACTTTGGACACTTGAAGAGTGACCACAAGATGCAAGAGTCATTGGAATAAAGTGGGTGTTCTACAACAAGCAAGATGATCAAGGCGTTGTTGTGAGGAATAAGACAAGACTAGTGGCAAAGGGGTTCTCTCAAGTTAAAGGCTTGGATTTTGTAGAGATCTTTGCACCAGTTGCAAGATTTGAAGTCATCCATATCCTCCTTGCATATGCATCCCATCAAGATATGAAACTATATCAAATGGATGTGAAAAGTGCATTTTTAAATGGCTTCATAAATGAACTAGTCTATGTTGATCAACCTTCTAGGTTTGAAGACCCTAGATATCCTAATCATGTTATAGGTTGTCCAAGACGCTATATGGGCTCAAGCAAGCCCCAAGAGCTTGGTATGAGCGCCTTCGGGATTTCCTTATTGAGAAGGGCTTCACCATTGGGAAGGTCGACACCACACTATTCACCAAGAAGCTTGATGGAGAGATCTTCATTTGTCAAGTATATGTTGATGATATCATATTTGGCTCAACAAATGAAGACTAATGCAAAGAGTTTGGTGAATTGATGTTGAAAGATTTCGAGATGTCAATGATTGGAGAGCTTACATTCTTCCTTGGTTTTCAAGTCAAGCAAATGAGAGAAGGGACCTTTATCTCTCAAGAAAAATATACAAAGGTCCTTCTCAAGAAGTTCAATATGGATGAATGTAAGCCAATCAAGACACCAATGCCAACCAATGGACATCTCAATCTAGATGAGGGAGGTAAATCAATTGATCAAACTCTCTACAGTTCTATGATTGGTAGCTTGTTATACTTGACCGCATCTAGGCCTGACATCATGTTTAGTGTGTGTATGTGTGCTAGATTCCAAGCTAAACCTAAGGAGGCTCACTTAGTTGCCGTCAAAAGAATCCTTAGGTACATAAAGCACACACCAAGCGTTGGCCTTTGGTATCCCAAAGGAGCTAGTTTTCAACTCATTGGCTATTCTAATTCGGATTATGTGGGTTGCAAGGTTGATCGAAAAAGCACATCCAGAGGGTGCCATATGCTTGGTAGATCACTAGTGTCTTGGTCCTCCAAAAAGTAAAATAGTATTGCCTTATCCACCGTCGAGGCGGAATACATTGCCGCCGGTGCTTGTTGTGCACAAATCCTTTACATGAAGCAAACCCTTCTAGACTATGGTGTAGTTCTAGAAAAGGTACCTCTTTTATGTGACAACGAGAGTGCCATAAAACTTGCTAATAACCTAGTTCAACACTATCGCACCAAGCACATAGATATCCATCATCACTTCTTTAGAGATCATGTTGCTAAGGATGATATATCACTAGAAGGTGTAAGGACGGAAGATCAATTGGTGGATATTTTCACAAAACCTTTAGATGAAACACTATTTTGTAAGTTGAGGAACGAGCTCAATATACTTGATCTAAGTAACTTCACTAAAAGATGAGCTTGTGTTGTCTCTTGCATTGCATTGTAACATAAAACATGTTTAAATAACTTGTATTGCACTTAGGGCTTGGCTAACTTGGTTAAGATAACCACCCACAAGCATGTGAAGAAGCTTAACTAAGGTTTAAACTTGAAAAGCAACTAGATTTACTTACAAGTATTGCATTGCATATGCATGTGTGTTGCTTTGTCGTTTCCTTTTGATTAAGTTTGAGCATCTGCTGTGTTCGTCCACAAATAGGGGGAGCATTTGAATCTCTAATTGGTTAAGACCCCCATTGTGTGGCCATATGATGCTTCTCACCCTATTTTATCGCTTATTTTCGCTAAAATACATATAGCCTAAGGCAAAATATTTGAAAATTTTGAGTGTTTGAGAGAGGTCACTCATATCAGTTCCAATTGGTGTTTATTTGGCTCTTATTTGAGTTGGAACTTGGTTGGGAGAAAGCACCATGAAGGAAGATGAAGAAACAACTGGTAAACTTGCACCGGACATAGTGACCAGACTTGTATACAGTGGCGTCTGGTCAGTTGTGAAGGAATGGACTCAGTGACAAATGTCACCATCACGTCCAGTCGTGAGAAGAAGGTAGCGTCCTATCGTTTGACATAGTAGCACCAGACTCCTATAGCATTCGGTCAAGGGCATCGGACGCGTCTAGTTGTCTCGAGAGGCTTTCTGGAGCTTTCTGTGTTGGACCGAACTCCACTATTGGGGCGTCCGATCGTTTCACCTAACGCGTCTGGTCGCTGCAGTGAAAGTGCAAATAATTTCAAATCTCGACTGATGGGTGGGGCCGCAGCTGCTCTATCTTTCTGCCATGCTCGCATCGTATGCCGTCGCCGCCCTCGCCCTAACCCTAGCTAACAGGTTCGCCACCGTGGCTTCTCGCTGCTCAGCCATGCCACCGTGACCGTGCCACCGCAGCCGCTCCACCACGCTTACCTGCCGCCTCGCGCTCACGCACTCCCTCCTCGCTCGCTCGCACGCGCACTCGTGCTCACTGCACTGCGCCCGTTGATCCACCTCACTGCCACACTCTCGCTCTTACCCTCACCTGCGTGCCACGCTTGCCGTGCCAGCACACCTGCACATCGCCGCACCCTTGCCTATGTGCCGCGCTCGTCGCACCGGCTCCACCTCGCCGTGCCGTGGATGCCGCCACCACCGGAGTGTCCCCACCGTCGGCTCGACGTCGTCCCCTCACACACTAGCGATCTCCTCTGCTCTATGGAGCTCATCACTAGGGTTCTTCCCTTGCTGGCATTTACTTCTCCCTTGGTTAGCACCCGCTCTGCTCTCAAGGTGTTCGATTCTTTGCCTAAACCAAAGCAACACCTTGTTTAATCCTGTTTCCTGGCCAAACTTCTTTACAGCGGGTCTTGTAGTGTTTTGGTGTGCCTCTAGCGCTCAGTCCTTACCTTTTCATAGGTTCCCCACTAAGGTAGCAAGCCTTGTGCTCCTCTTTCTTATCCAAATTGCTTGCTTCTACTAAGGTCACTCGCTTCTTTAGTTAATATGTTGCTTATATATCCTCTATCTACCCATTACAGCAAGTCATGCTGCTTGAGACAGTGCTTGGCAGTTGGCAGTGCCAGTAAATCTAGGGCCAAGCCTGTGGATAGGGATTAAGGCCAAGCCTCTGAAGTGTCAGCTGATATAGTGATGGCTTAGTCAGTGGATTGTCTGTCAGTGGCAGTGTGTCAGGGGGAGTACTTGCTTATCAGTTTCTTAGTGGCAGTTTGTTCTTGACAGTTGATCACCATGGTGCATTGTAAGAACGTAGGTGGTGGTCCAGGTGACGACGAGAGGCGTCCTCCCCCTTCATCAGGCAGAGATAAGGGAAAGGGCTAGATGTAGGAGCCTACAAAGAAGAAGTGTAAGCGGCTTGATAGAGATACACAGATGGACATTGCCATTGCAAAGGCAGCCACTAGCGCTGAGAGAGGTGGTAGAGGTGGTAGTCTCCGGATTGAGGATACAGATCCCGCTTGGGCTAACAGAGCTATACAGATGATAGCCGCCGGTGCTCCTCGAGGCAGTGTCATGATTGGTGGTGTCTGTGTCAGTCTTGATGATCCACTAGAGGACACTACAGTAGACACAGAGACTGAGCAGCCACAGGTAGAGTAGCATGAGTCAGAGAAGCCTGAGCAGCCATAGGAGTAGAGGCTTCATCGGTTCACTTGCTCTCATACCACGGTCTCTCCCTGACCCGAGGGATCGAGACGCGGTGCTCGTGCACCACCTAGACCACGTGGTCCCCCACCAGTGGTTCACCTTGACTTGAGAGCAGCCACAGCTCGCAAAGTATAGGAGTTACGCTTTATTGAGTTCGAGCAATGGTTCCCACCTCAATGGGACCCTAGACCCTCAGAGGGCTTCTACATAGTGCTATAGGAGGACTTCTATAATGCCTATGTCAATAGTGAAGCCGTAATTAGATCTTAGCGAGTATGTCCACTGGAGGCGATAGTTGCAGCTGGAGGAGAGTAGGTCCGACCACTACTCACATACCTGCCTTGCTTGGTAGACCTTCTTGGGCAGACTGGTGCTTACATTGAGTCTTGGGTCTAGGAGTTCTACGCCTCTCTTTGGATTGACCTAGATCATAGGTACATTCACTTCAGTTTCAGAGGCCGTGATCATAGGCTATACAGCACCAGAGCTAGAGAGCTACTCAGACTTACAGAGTCACCCAACCGGCATCACTATGTCTGCTATAGAGACACTGAGCCACCGAGATGTCCTGATGGCGGAGAGGTTCCACCTACAGAGACAGTGAGAGCTTGCTTTCGTGAGCCATTCAGAGAGGGTTCTAGTTGTACTCCACGCGACCTCACACCTATGGCCCATCTCCTGAACGAGGTCATGAGGAGGACACTGCTGTCGAGGATTGGCTATCGAGAGGGCCTGACCCATATTCAGCTTTGGCTTGTGTCTCACTTGGTATCTCAGACAGCTTTCGATGTATGGGATGTCATCCTTTTAGAAATGGAGGACACTATAGCAGAGGGTTTCAAGGGTCATTATCAGCTTCCTTTTGCTCATTGGATTTGTTTCATTCTTATGAAGGAGGTTGATCAGATGGAACCTGAGTCAGTTGCAGCGTTGCGCGACACGCCTACATAGTCCCCAACCTACGACATGCACTAGCGGATGGGTTAGGGTCAAGGGAATAGGGCAGCTAGAGAGCCACGCCAGAGACCTATTATTCCCGAGATTGAGGAGGAGCAGGACGAGGCTATTAGAGGACTTGCAAAGATAGAGCTTGCAGAGTTAGAGGCTCAGCAGGAGGACGAGGCTTTGGATGACCTCCCATCTGATAACACAAACAAAGACTACCAGCGACTGCCTTAGATGCCTCCACGCACACACAATAGAGAGGCCAGCGGCTCTAGCTCAGCTCCACCATAGGCTCCGCAGACAGACCCCACTCTCCTAGCCATACTTGACCCGATGCAGCGTGAGTAGACCCGCTAGGCAGAGGAGTAGCAGCATTAGGCAGCAGCCTAGGCACAGATGCAGCTACATCAGGACCAGCTTCAGGCACAGTTGCTTGCCTTACAGCAAACCACGTTCGGTTTCATGGAGCACATCCTTATGGCTATTGGTGCTCCCCTATTCAGACCTCAGTTGCAGAAGCCTGGTCTAGCTACTACCTCCTCGGTCTTGACTCTAGCGTTATAGTCCAGTGAACTACAAAGTCAGAGACAGCTGCCAGCTCAGTTCGCCTAGCCCTCCATGTAGGTCTCTCAGTGGTTTGCTTCTCCAAGCATAGGGCAGGCTCAGGGGTTTACACCGATAGTAATTGGTTTCACTCCTACACCCTCTGAGTCAGTGACAATGCCCTCATGGAGTTTCTTTGCTTCGTTCAGTGAGCTCACAGGTCACCCCACCCCTCTAGAGTTTCAAGGACCTATGACTACTACAATGGCTCCTGTGCTCAGGATGACACACACGATCCCATCTTTAGTAGCATCGACTGAGCCATCATTGGTTATGAGTCAGCCTCCTTCTACTTCTTCAGTAATAGAGGCACCATCGATAGAGCCAGAGGCAATAGTGGCTCCTATTCCTCTAGAATCAGCTATAGAGCCATAGGGTCAGGCTGCTACTGCTACCTCAGAGTCTCACTCGGTCGACCCAGTTACAGAGACCACTGAGCAGACCCAGGCCGCTTCACCACCACCTACACAGTCAGAGGGTCATCTTGAGTCAGCTCAGGGTCAGACAGCTCAGAGTTCTGAGTCCTCAGAGTCTGACATCAACGCTCTTGCTGCTTAGTTAGAGTACACCCCATGGACCTCATAGCCCGACTCGTTTGCTCCAGCCCCACCGTAGGATCCTTAGTTTTTTGTGCTTGACGCCAAAAGGGGGAGAGAGAGTATGTTAGACTTATGGGGAGCGTCGTGAGATGGATTTGTTCTTTTGAGTGCTCTTTCATGCATATCATATTTACTTTCATGCTTGTGTGATGGATCATGTGACATGTGTGCTCTCTACTTTCATATATATGTCATGTCACTAGTTTATGCTCATTTGTTATGCTTCCACATTTTACTCCGATTAATATGAGCATAATGTTTTGTACTCGTGCTTCTTTCATATTCTTTGAGTACTTATGTTGGCTTGGTTTGTATAAGCATGCCTAACCCCTTGTTCTTATTGTCTCATGCTTATATAAACCAAGTATGTTGAAAACATCACCGATCTCTTATACACATACTCGATGTTGTTGTCATCAATCACCAAAAAGGGGGAGATTGAAAGCATCTAGGCCCCTAGTGGGTTTCGATGATTAATGACAACGTAAGATTATTGTGGCTAATGTGTGTTTTTGCAGAAACAATTTGAGTTAGGTCATGATAATGGTGATTGTTTGGGCAATCAAGGGTATTCATGCCACTGTTGATGGAAATCGTTTCGGTTTTCAAAGGATGGACAACAAGGCAAAGGATGGCTAGTTCTAAGTGTCGTTTGGTGTTGGAGAGACACTTAGATTAGTTTAGGGCTTTTTTCCTTTGGCCGAACTATTAAGGGGGGTATGAACTAGTAGCTTGACCTAGGTGAGTCTAATGTGTTTGGTGTGGTGCACACTTGTAAAACTTAGCACTAGGTAGATCTAAGTTAGCCCAAAGATCATTTGAAGTCAACCCCATTCACAAAGTACCTTGAATTTGGAGTGCTTGGAGGTGTGACAGAGGGACTGAACGCTGGTCCTCGTGGGACCGGATGTGCCCGGTCAGTGTAACACAGTGCAGAGGAAGACCTACAATCGACTGGACTCTAACACAGTGAACTGACCAGACACGACTGTGCCTAGGGTTTGGTCTTCTATGAGGACCGGATGTTGTGCCCGTGGCACCGGACGCTTGAGGCCAGCGCGTCCGATCCAATGCAGAGAGGTTCCAGAGAAGGAATTTGTTGACCGGACGTGTCCTGTCAGTGTGGACTAGAGCCTAGCAGAGTCAGGTCACACTAGCCGTTGCCTGTCAGTGCTGGCGTCATGTAGCCGTTGGCTACTGACCGGACGCATTCGGTCACCCCGACAGGCGCCTTCGGTCATCACTGAAAATGCTGAGTTAGACCTCAACGGGTATGTTTGAAAGTGGGGGCTATATATACATCTCCTACTCGTCCAACATACCTCTCTTGCTCATTTGTTCAGCTGAGGCAACAATTTGGAGTTCAAGTGAGAGCAAGTGCCTAGTGAGGTGATTGAGATTTCATAATCCAAGATTAAGGACCTCATTAGTGTTTAGAGAGTAGCAAGTGTGCATCCACCTTCCTCATTAGCCTTGTTTGGGTCAAGTGAGAGTTTGTGCTTGTTACTCTTGGTGATCGGCATCACCTAGACGGCTTGGTGGTGATTGAGAGCTTGGTGATCATCCGACGGAGTTTGCGGATGACCCAACTCATCTCGTGAGTGGTTGTGGGCGATTCACCATGCTAGAATGGTGAAGAATCAGCTCGTAGAGAGCACTTGATCCTTGTGTGGATCAAGATGGAGTGATACCCTTGCGCGGGTGCTCCAACGGGGACTAGTGGGGAGTGCCGACTCTCCGATACCTCGGCAAAACATCGCCGTGTTCCTTCCCTCTCTTTACTTTGATCATTTACTTTGAGCTATTCAATACTTGTCTTTACATCATAGAATTGCCATGCTAGAATAGGATTGAAACCTAGGTTGCTAAACTCTTTGTGCGATAGAACAATAGGATACACAATTAGGCACTAGGGTTGAAGTGGGCTAAGTATAGGACTTAATTATTGCAAGAATTTTTAGAAAAGCCCAATTCACCCTCTCTTGGGCATCTTGATCCTTTCAATTGGTATCAAAGCCGAGTGCTCTTTGATTTAGGCTTAGCCGCCTAGAGCAAGATGTCTCATGGGGATGGACCCCTCCCTACATTGAGGGAGATGATTTTCCTTATTGGAAAATTCACATGGAGGCGTACCTAGAGGCTATAGACGTTGGAGTGCTTAGAGCTGCCACTCAAGGCTTCCCAAAACCTAAGGATCCCACCGACCTTGTTGGTGATGAGGCCAATTACGAAAAGTGGAATGCAAAGGCCAAAAACACCCTCTTTAGAGGCCTTTGCAAGGATGTCTTCAACTATGTCCGAAACCACAAAGACTCCCATGCACTATGGTCCAGACATTTGTATATATATATATATATATATATATATATATATATATATATATATATATATATATATATATAGAAACTCAGTTAGAAAGATATCAACATTTTTTTGGGAACAAACGCTTCATTCATTAAGGTGAAACATTAGTAGAAAATTATGCAAGAAGCTAGGGGGATTGCCAAACAAAATCATGAAAAAGAAATTAAGGAGTGCTGGGCACATAGATGAGCTGCATGGTTTGCCGATCTTCTTGTGTACACCAGTCTGAAGGACGTGAAGCTCGCCACCAACTCTTCCACCTCGTTTAGAATTGTCGCAATTTCCGAACGATGAATACCTCTATTCTTCCAAAGAGAAACCATCACCTGACAATCTGTCTCGGCCACAATATGGTCCTGCCAGAATTAGACGGACCCCTTCCCTGAGTGCCTCTGCTTCAGCTGATAGAGCCGATCCAACTGAGCTCAGCCGCCACGCAGAGGCCACCCATAGTTGACCTGAGCTGCAGCGCACCACTGCTCCAACTGCTCCTACACATGAGTTCTGCACAAAGGCACCATCTATATTGACTTTCAAGAAGCCTTCATCCGGTTTCCTCCATCTCTGTTTTTCCTATGCCGATCGTCTCCCATCTTCTGGAGTTTGGGAACTAGCTGATAGGTGGAAGCATGCCTCCAGCACCCAGTCCACCACTAGCCTTGGTTTGATTGGTGATTTTCCATGTCGTCGATCATTCCTGGAGTTCCAAAGTGACCACATACCACACAAGATCACTTCTCAGTCTCCATCTTTACAGCAAGAGGTGTCCAACAAGTCCCTTGTCTAGATTCTTGGGTTTAGCTTGGGGACTTTGATACCCATGAGAGATTTGAGCTTTTCCCAAAAATTGATAGCATACGTACATTGTGTCAACACATAATAAGTCGACTCCTCACCATCGCCACAAAAGCCACACACTCCTATTTGCTCAATATGTTGACGATGGAGATTTGCTCTACATGGTATAAAGTTATGGGATACTCTCCACCAGAAGACCTTACTTTTGGTGGCACTTTGCATCTCCATAATCGTTGCCAGTGGGGATCGTTAAGAGCGGCCGAGTGAGATGTCGCGCCATAGAAACTCATTTAGAAAAATATGATAATGTGCATCAACATTTAGATACAAGATCACTAACAACAAGGGAGAATTAAAGGCTCCAATCCAAGAACGTTTGATCACGATGAATAAGAAAAAGGGTATTTCTAATCCTATATTGGACTAGAATACTGCATGATTTTTTTTCTAAATATATGGAGAAAGTACTTCACTTTCTAAATATATCCTTCTTCACTGTGGACTGGTGATTTGATAGCCCTTGTGAGTCGTGAACACCAATATTGGTAGCTTCGCTCTGTGGTCCAGCTAGCCATCATCGAAGCAGAGAGCGATCAGCGATCAGGTAAGAGTAAACAATACTGACACCTGCAAATTCAAATAGTGATAAATGACTATAGTATAAATAAATTCCCACCAGTCACTCTTTTTTTCCTTCTATTGCTTATTATTGTAGTAAGTGCTAATGAAAACCACGATAGTTGAATAAATAAAATAAATTAAAAGGTTCATTTAGGACGATCCTCGTAAGATATCTATGGACACATGTCATGGATTCACGACACGTGTGCATACAGAATCATCCCACATGTGTTACGTTGGATGATTTTGATTACGTGAACACGTACGGTAAATCTACAACACAATGCTCGTGGCTACTCGTAGGGACAGTCTCCAATGAAAGAGGATGATGATGGCACTATGCGGGGCTTGGCCCACGTGTTAGCCAGCTGAGAGATGGGGTGCGTGCAGCATGCTGGCTCTCAATTGGGCTCAAGGCATGTACAATTGATTGATTACATGCGAGTACGGAGAAGAGAGGGATCGGAGAGGTTTGGTTGGGCCAGGCTTTATGTGGATTTAGTTCCAATAAGGTTCAAGAATTTATGAATAGGCGGTTTTCTATTTATTTGGATTAGCAACACCGGTAGAGTTTGAATTTACATCTCAAATTTCCCTAAAAATACAAATAGACAACAATGAGAACCCAATCACACATGCAAGCATGATTCACATTTTAAATGCACAAAATTTTAGTTAACTAAATTCAAATTATGGTGAGTTGAGAGCTTCGACCTTATGTTGACTTTCAAAATGTAAAATTCAAACATTTTACTAAAAGTTCTTTTTATAAATCCACATGATTTGCATTTATATATACACTAAAAATCACGTTGTGCTATACTGCTGATATGCTAGGAGGCGTGAATCTTTCGGTCCGTCCAGGTCGGACGGAAGTCGTCCGCCGATCACCAGCAAAATTACGATGGTTAAGCAGCGGCCCACAGGAGCACGGCCCACCCGGCAGCCCAGGAGCGCGCGACAAGCGCCCGCTAGACGCGGAGCGCATGCTCACGTTACGTTCCATGTAGGTAGTTTTTTCTTTTTCTTTTTCTGTTTCTTTTTTCCTTTTACTTTTCTATAGGTGGTCTTTTATTGTTCTTTATTTTTTTATATTTTTTATTTTAACCTAATTAATTGTTTTATTTATGCCATTTTCTGTCACATGATCTTTTTCCTTTCCTTTTGTTTGTTTTTTTATTCGTCGGTGCACACACATGTCCTGCATCCATCACGTACTGTGTACTTCCTTTTCTTTTTTGTTTTGTTACCTTTCGTTCATTTCTTTTTCCTTTTTTCTTTGTTCCTTTTTTTGTGTTATTTTATTCTTCTTTTTTAATTTTCTTTATATTTTTATCTTTCATTTATTCACTTTTTCTTTTACTGTAATTAATTATTTTTCTTTATTTTCATGTTTTGTGTTTTTTATTTTTTCCTACCTTCTTATTTATTTTGGTTTAATTTTGTTTGTTTTTTATTTGCATTTTCTTTCATATCTTTTTGTGATTTTTATGTAGTATATATGTGATGTTTTAAGATGTATTTTGGGATGTTCAACTAATATAATTGAGATGTTACACAATTATCTTTGAGTATTTATGTAGTATCCGTGAGATGTTTCATGGTTTGTTTTAGGTTGTTCAAGTAGTATCCATGTGATGTTTTCTTTTATTTTTCTTCATTTGTTAGGTTTTTTCCCTTTTATATCTTTTGTTTCCCCTTGTGTTTTGTTTAATCTTTTATTAACTTCTTTTCTAATTAATTAATTAATTAATTTGTTTATTTCTATTTATTTATAGCGTTTGTTATTTATTTTTTATTTTCCTTTTTCTTCTTCTTTATTTTACTATAATTATTTTTTATTTTCATGTTTTGTTTTTTAATTTCCTATATTCCATGGTATACACGTGATGTTCGCGTAGTTTATATGTGTTATTCCATGATGTACTTAAGAATGTTCAGATAATATAAATGGGATGTTCACGTAAAATATATTTGATGTTATAATGTAATTTGTGATGTTCATGTGATATAAATAGGATTTTCCATCATTGTCTTTGAGTATCCACGTAGCACGCATGAGATGTTTCGATATATTTTAGGTTGTTAAATTAGTATCCTTGTGACGTTCTCTTTTATTATTCTTTATTTGGTGGCTTTTCTCATTTTTATTATTTTTTCCCATAGGTTTTGTTCAACCTTTATTAATTTATTTTTCTATTTAAGTTATTTATTTATTTCCTTATATTCATAACATTTTTATTTTTTATTCTTCTTTATTTTACTCTAATTCATTCTTTTTTATTTTCATGTTTTTTCTTATATTCAATTATATACATGTGATGTTCACTTAATATATACGTAATGTTCTATAATGTACTTTGAGATATTCATGCATTATACATTTATTCTATGATATATTTTATTATTCCACGAGACGTCCATGCTATATTTTGGTCTAGAACGTTATTTTGTTGAGAGTGGAATACCTTTTTTTTTTGCCTTAAATGATCTAATATGGTTTAATAATATAAATATTTCATAACTGAAAAACAAAACATCTATATGGTGCAGTGGTGGACAACTAATTTCTTAGCTCAATAGGTCTTGTGTTCAATTCAATTCAAACTCCCTTTGACATAATATTTTTTGATCCTATTTCTTCTTTCTATTGCATTCACGTGTGTGAACATCGTAGCGGGAACAAGAGCTGGGACGGAGCGCATGGGGCGGGTCGCGGGAAGACGGGAAGCCGAGCTGGGCCGGAAGCTCGCACACGCACGGGCGGGGACTCGAGCTGGGCCGGAAGCGCGGGGCGAGCCAGGTCGCGGGGCGCGCGTGCGACTGTGCGAGGCAGCAAGCTTCCTTGGTCGACGCAGCGCAACGTGCCACCCTGGTCGGCATATAGCACGACCCTCTAGGAGGTATAGCTGCGTGAAGCAGGACCATGGGTGGCACTGCCATATGCATGGCCGGAGCCACGGAGGCACCAACAGCTTGCCGGAGCCGCGGAGGCACGACCACCGCGGCACCGGAAACGTGGCTCCAGTTATTTTTGCGGTGCACTTGCCGGTGCGGCCAAAACAATCGCGGCCGCCGCGGGGCGTTTAGTGTGATTATCCGCTTGTTTTGGCCGCCAGCGCAGGAAACGCGGACACAAACACTCCCGTGACCGTGCAGATTCAACATGTCAGTTTTAGCCCAAATTCAAATTTGACCAAATTAGGAGAAAGTTGGCATGTTCTTTTATATCAAGAAGAAATGGACACCTAAATTCGTCGCAATCAAGCACGAACTTGGGTGGTCTATCTAAACGAGCTAAACTCAATCCCTCATTTATCATTTATTTACACGGCATTTGCACTGTGACTGTGAGTGCCCGAGAGTGCATAACCCTGTCGCTTCTCCACTCTGTCCACCACGGTACTGTACTGAGCCGGTAACAAGCCTCGTGCTGTTCTTTTATCATTTATTCCTACGTGAAGCACAGATGGGGATGACGAGTGGGATCCATATGTCAGTGAGAGGAGGGAGAGGGAGTAGTAGAGGTATTTTAGTCCTATTCCAAAATACGGTGGTCTACACGTGGATGTGGGACATAGTCCTGCTAGGATTCTCTATATGCAATCATAGTAGGACTGCTACCTTGTAATCTTCCTATATGTAATCCTAGTAGGACTGCTACCTTGTAATCTCCCTATATGCAATCCTAGTAGGACTACTACTTTGTAATCCGACTAGCATTCATATATTGTAATCGACTAGGAATTCTGTCTCTTGGACTATATAAAGGAGGGCAGAGCTCCCTAGATCAGCAGAGGCAGCAAATGTACAACACATCATACACAACACCCCAACGCAAAGGCACCACGACTAACTGGACTAGGGTATTACGCTATTCAGTGGCATAAACCAGTATAAATCGTTGTCTCTTGCGTTTACCGTCGAGTTCTGCATACGCCGAAGCCCATCAATCATCGTCCCGAGTAACTCCGTGACGTATTGCCGGTCATCAAACACCGACAGCTGCGCACGTCAGGTAGGGGCTTTTGGCGAAAACGCGGTTGAGAGCTCCATGGACCTCAAGATCACATTTCGGACAGGGATTTTCTCATCAACGTTTGACGCAGCTCGACGTCATGATGCGAGATCATGCGGCGTCGTACTCCAACTCGTCATCCTCGACGATATTCAGAGTCAGCCAAACTTTCGATGCAGATCCCAGCACGGAACACGGCACGGGGCTGACGACTTCGAAGTCTGTCACCATGCCCGCGTTCCATAACAACTTCAGCAATAAGATGCGTCTCTCCGGACTTTCACCAAGATCAATCAGCAAGATCTTAACAAAAATCGGAAAGTCACGTCCACCCTATATCGAGGCATGAACCTGGAGTTCTAGTCGGACTCATCTATTGTCGGTTACGTCAAAGTAGCATATATCAACAAGGAGCACGGATCTACAACAGCCATGCAAGTCAATTCAAGTTGATATCTACCAGCCGCAATGGAAAATTGTGATACATTAATGATACTGGACAGGAGTGCATCCAGAAAGCCATGCAAGCTAATATGTAACTCCATATAGCTCCTAGAATCGGCGCATTCTCAGCGCCCCTGGTTACTGTTCACGTCCGTTCGACCAACTGGATCGCGCCGTATGTGTTTGATTGCGCTGGCCCACCCCAGCCCACGTGCTCTGTTCCGAGAGCTTGTGCGTGTCAAGGCCTCCTTTTGGTGTCCTGTGATTGCCTGGCCCGTTCCTCGCTCCGTCTGTCACCAGCTCGCCTCTTCCTCGCTCCCTCCGTCGCATTAACAGTCTGTGGTAAATAAATTGTCTGCCCAACACCTCTCCCCGTTCACCTCTTCTTCGCTCCCAGCGGCCGCGCTTACTCTTCCCTGGCCACGGCGCGCCGATGCCGCGCGCAACCCTGCCGGTAGCTGCGGCCGCGGACGCGGCGGCCGGCACTGCTGGCACCTGCCTGCGCCAGAACGAAGAGGCGGCGACGACCACGCCTCTCCCAGACCTACCACAGCTCCGCATCAACAGCGCCGGGCTGCTGCCAGCGCGATTCCTACACCTCCGTCCGTATTCTTCTCCTGTAGGTCGGCAACGCCGCCGCTCTTCCTGGCCGGATTCCTCCGCTGCATCGTCGACTCCTTGATCTCTGCAGCCCCGGCATCGTACGTGTCCGGCGGTCATCCGGTGGGTCACTAAAAATTCTTTTTCTCAGATCCTTCCTCCCACTTTTTTTCTGCAGATCTGTTAGATACTATTCCATGCTTGTGCTATTTGGCTATGGGCCTATTGTTCCATGCTTATGGTACTTACTGATGCCACTGAAACTGTTTTCTTAAAGCAAATCTTCTTCTCTGTTAGTAGAGATGAGCTATGTCACTATATGTACTTTCATGAGGTTCAAAGGCTTCAAACAGTTATGCTGACAGGTAATTGTAACAACCTAGAAATCCATACACCAAAAATACCAACTACAAAATTTTTTCTTAAAAACACCCATGTGATGATGAGTGTCATGTATAGAAAACCCAACCTAAGAGATGCATTAGGTCTAACCCCAACCCAAGTTCACACATAAGCATGGCATGTCATTAGTTAATTGTGTTTATTTAAATTCTAACAAATAAGTATTGCATGCTTTGTTAATTCGAAATGTGATTTGGATTTCCATTTGAGTTATGATATGCTTAACAACTCCAATGAATTTGGTGCACCCATTTTGAATCCAAAATACCCAAACCCAAATTTGAATTCAAATCAAGGAAGAAGAAAAAGAAAACAGAAAAAGGAAAGGAGGAAGAAGGCCTCGCAGCCCAGGCTGCTCGGCTTCGCGGCCCAGCCAGCCCAACCACGCCCACCTTGCACCGGCGTGCGCGCGTACGCGGCCCACGAGCCGGCCCAGCGCATCGCCCGCGCACCCGTCTGCCTCGCTCGCAGCCGTTGCCCGCTAGACCCCGCATGTCAGCAACCCCCGTCTACAGTGTCGTCTTCCTCACCCACGCCTCAACCGCCTACGCGACCGACGCCCGACAGCAGTGGCAAGAGCGGGCCAGGGGGTCACGCCCGGGGCATGACCCTGCCCCCTTGTGCCGCGCCCACGCAACCCCGCATCACCGTCTGATGCGATGCACACGCCTCCACCGCACGATGCCATCCGCCATGGGAGGCGTGGCACTCGGCTATAAAGCCAGCCCGCACGCCGCTCACGCCCGGCGCCTTAGCCTCTCCCTCAGCCTCCACCGCCGCTTGGTGGCCCAGCAGCCGCACCACACCGAGAGAAGAGGGCCGTGAAGGGATTGTGAGAGGAGGATCGGAGCCCCCACGCACTGCCGAAGTCGCCGGAGCCGAGGGCGACGCCGTCGTCGTCATCACGGTCGCGGGTCGGCACTGCACGGCACTGCTTCTGGAGCTACACGGCCGCAACTCATCACTGCATCGCCATCCCTTCTTCCACAGCACCCATGGTGAGCCCCCGATTTTTCCCCTGCTCGCCGCCGGACCTTGCTACTCCGGCCATGGCGCTCCATACTGTGAGCGCGTAGGCCAAGGCCATCCTCGGCCTCTAGGCACACCAGCACAGCACACTCACATTGACCGTGACCATCCTCGAGCCCTTGGACGCTGAAGACCTCTCCAAGTTCCCCGGACACCGTAGCCGAGCACGCGTGCTACGCTCACGACGCCGCCGCCATGGCGCAGCCACCACCGGAGCACCAGACCACCTCCGAGCACTAGACCACCGTGCCGAACACCAGACCACCTCCGAGCACTAGACCACCGTGCCAAACACCAGACCACCGGTCTGAGCACCCGACCACCGGTCCGAGAAACAGACCACCGTGCTGAGCACCAGACCACCGGTCCGAGCACCCGACCACCGGTCAGAGCACCGACCACCGTGGCCAGTACTGCTGGGAGCACCTGGCGCCTCCGTGACTCGCCCGTCCCGTTCGCTGAAGCCACGGGTAACTCAGGCGCACGCCGTGACCACCCCGCTGGAGCCTCGTGGTTCACCCGCGTGCCTCATCGTCGTCACTACGTCGCCGTGGCTGCCGGGACATCCCTACCGGCCACCTAGGGGTCCGAAGCCTCGCCTTGAGCCCTGGACGCCTTCGCCATGCACCCACGAAACCGCAGGAGCCCTTATCTGCCCAGCTTAGCTACTTGAGAGCCTGCGTGCGCGACCTCGCCACCGGCGAGCACTGCCGAGCCGCTGTTCGCCATGGCTAGCGCCTCGGTGAGCCCCGGCCGCCACCTGGACCCAACCATCGCAGTCGCCGTAGCCTAGGGTAGCCTTTCCCCTCCCCAATTGGACACCAGCACCGCCGCGGAGGCTCACAGCGAGCTCGCCGCTGGCAGCAGCACCGCCGCGGGAGAAACAGGGGAACACCCCCTCGCTAGCCACCCGTGCATGAACCCGGTGCACGTGAACCATAGACAGAGAAGAGAGGGGTGGACGCGGCTCACCAGAAGAAGACGCGGTCCACCGTAGACCGGCGCATCTGTCCACCGTGGACCGTGAGCCGTGGACCATGGCCCAGTGGAGGCCCACGACCACGACGTGGCAGCACCATAGTTTGCCATGTGTCCGGCCCAGACCGGCCCAACCCGAGCCCACCAGAGCCCGTTTGAGACCCAGACCATGGTGACCGTTGACCGGTCAACGTTGACCGTTGATCTGGCCCCATATGTCAGTGTCACAGACACTCTGGACCCACACGGCAGACGCCGACGTCATGCTGACGTCACGACGACATCAGCTGCTGGCGTCAGCAGCCAGGCCCCACCTGGCAGTGACCCTGACCGATGACAATTGACCATTGACCGTTGACCGCCGTTGACTGACGTTGACTTTGACGGGACCCACCTATCAGTGACCCAATAGCCTCTGGCCCCACCTGTCGGAACTGACGACGTTGATGACGTCAGCTGGACCCCACCAGTCAGCTCGGCACTGAGACGATGACGTCATGCTGACGTCAGCACGCTACGTGGACCAGTCACCGCGTAACACGTGTCAGCCCAGAATTAATTCAGCCTTTTTCCATTTTCAGAAATAGATTTAAACTTTGGAAATTCATAACTAATTCATATGACCTCAGAAAAATACAAAACCAGGACCAAAATTCATCTAAAATCAAGCTCTACACAATGAACCCATGTTTGAGTGCATTTGGCTCTTTTGAATTTTCATTGCTTCTTTGTGCTATTCTATAGACGTCGCTAACGTGACTATAATGCGATCGTTTGTAGACTCGGAGGAGAATTAGACAGACGAGGATCGTGAGTATCGTGAGGAGTACGGAGATGACTACACTAAAGGTGCCACATCCCACCCAATCTCGTAGTACCTATTACGCATGGCTAAAATAGAAATGCTAGTGCTTTACTCTATAGTTATGATCACACTATGGTAGGACTTGCATGGTAGTATGCTTTCCTGATGGCCTTTACCTTGATGTAACCTTACCCCTGCTCACCCTGCTGTTAGGCTAGTCACACGCTTGCTTATTACTTCTACAAAGCTTACACTACATTGATGTGTGTTGGGAACTGGTGGTAATTGAACTATGAGGAGAGTGCTGCGTGTGTGACTTGGGTGCGTGGAGGGTGAGGGTTGTGTCGACCAAGTTGGAGTAAACGATGAGCCTGGGGCAAGTCTTGCCGTGGGGTGCTACCTGGGCACCCCAGGAATGGATACCTATAGTGGGTAAATGGTATATGAGGTGGTCCTGGGTGTGAACCTGTGATGGGAGGAGCCCAGGATGGAGGTGCTGTGGTGGCACGGTAAATGGAAACCCTGATGAAGACATTCTGGCTTGGTCAACCGTAAGGACTTACTAGTACTCAGATTCACTGGGAAGCCTTATGTACCACTCGCCCTATATGGTGCGGGATGGCCGGACTACTTGGTAGGATATTGCCACTACTGCTAGGATAAAGCGGACAGTGCGAGGGAGGTACGGGGTGCGGAGAATTTACCCCCACACCCTTCTGAGACTTCATGGAGACCTTGTGGACCTGGCTCATGACTCACAGTTTCAGCCACCCTAGACTAGACTTGGGGTGTACCAGGGCTGAATGGTAGAGTGGCATTATCCTAGGCTAGCAAGCGGTCAGAATCAGCCTAGTTGACGACGGTCAATGAGGAAGGCGGATCTTGTGGTTATGTAAACCTCTGCAGAGTGTATGGTTGATCGATCGATACATGTGCCGACTTGTCGTCTATGGACCTTTCCTAGGTTTCGCTTAAACTAGATAGAGAGATGAGTCCTTCTTTTCTCCCCCCTGGAAGTGAGTGTTCGGTCGTAGCCAGGGGCTACGGACCTTGAGGCAGTGCCAAGAGGGAGTTGGCCTGTCGACTGAGCGATGGTATGGTATGATATGGTATGGCATGGGGATGATGGAGATGGTGGTATATCAGTCTCAGGATCAAAACCTGGCTCGAAAAAGGGAATGGAGTGGAATGTGTGTGGGAATGGTGTTAAAACTTGACAAACTATTATTATTTACTTGATATGCTAATGCATAGGAAACCCCAGCTTTATAGGTTCCTTTTGACTATATCCAACTTGCATCCAATTTCCACAAAGCAATGCTCATAGGGTTTGGAGTGGCCAGTACAAATCGTACTGATAAATTTTGGCATACAGGTTCTGCTGAGGAGTATAGCTCCGAGGAGTTTGACGGTTGAGGGGTTCGTGCCTACGCTCGAGTTTGGCGATCTTATCTTCAAGCTGTTCTGAATGAATGCTACTTTTGATTCTGCCAATGCGGCGATGTAATAATTTATATAATTCCGCACTATTTGTACTCTGATATTATAGTTGTATGGATGTGATATTTGACTGGAATTTGGGTAATATGATCTACCACGGTCTTATTACACTTCAACTATGTGGATTTCCCTTCGCGGAAATTATGGTTGTTTCAGTTGGTATCAGAGCCATACTTGACCATAGGACGAAACCCTTAGAAATGGAAGGACGTGAACAGCCCTTCCTTCGGTTATATACCGACCCTGCATTTACTTTTATGCAAGGCTTATCTGTTAATGACCTGCTAACACCTGTTCCTTAAAACATGCAGATGGCAACGAACGTCGACTGGCCGCCTCTAGGACCGCTACCTCTGGACCACACCAAGCTTACCTTCGACCTACGTGAGCTCGGGGGTTTTGCGCAGACCCTCTGCCGAGTTCTCATCACGTTAGGTGTCCCCGACGAGCTTGTCAAGGTCACCTGCACCGGGAAGCCAGCTCAGGAAGGAGGAATCGAAGGACCGATTGTCACCTCAGTTGAGTTCCCAGCTAGCACTACCTTACCTTCTGTCCCAGCTTTCATCGAGTTGACTATAGAGGACACAGTCGAGGAGGGACTGTGAGCTATCTCACACAAGGCACTTCGTAGAGTGATGAGGGACCACTACGAGCACCTGAAGACGACAGAGTTCCATCTACTTCCCTAGGCCCTCGACCTCAGCCTTACCCCTAGTGAGCAGAGTTTTCGCAGCTAGGCAGAGTTATCCTTGCTGAGGAGGATAGATGCCTTCGCTGTCTCAGCTATTCACCTACTGGAGCAGGATAGGTATGTGACCTAGCTGGAGCAGAGGAGACGTCAGGACCAGGCCCTTCGGTGGGAGTACTAGGAGCGAGACTCGCAGGGAGCACAGGAGCGAGCTAGTCTACTGGAGACAGTTGCCAAGCTATAGGATGAGCTCAACCATCATGAGGAAGTCCATAGAGCCGAGGTCGATGACTTACAGGACAAAGCCGCCGACCTAGGCAACAGGAACTGCTACCTCGACAGTAAGGTCTTAGAGTTGCAGAGAGAGTTAGGACGACAAGAAGGCCGAGTTCAACCGCAGAGGAGACAGAGAGAGATCCAAGGGGATTGACATGCTGAAGATCTAGTCTCGAAACAAGACCATGACTCAAGATCTAGAAGAGTTTAGAAAGAAGGCCGTTCGCAACCAGGGTCACCTGATCGAGGCACTCAGGCAGAACGAGTACCTACAGGACAAGTGTGAGAGGACTCAACAGGCCTGGCAGAAGTCTAATAGGAAGCGCCTTCAGGGAGATGAAGGGTATGTGGGATCAGCTACCCAAGGAGATTCGCAGCAAGACGAAGCCTAGGATAGAGGAGTTTGAGTTAGCCCCGACTCGCCTCAACCTAGACGCCTGCCCTACCCTACCTGGAGCCAAGCCTATTGAGGAGCTCGCCGAGGCCTTAAGGTACATGTCCCGACTTCACAAGTCTGACGAGGAGATCAAGATCGAGAACAGTCGTATCCTAGCTGCGGTGTACGAGCTAGAGTAGATGACCCTGCATGGTCATAAGTCATGTCAGTAGCTTCTGTAAGTTGTACCCCATGATGTACCCCTTATGAGATGTATTATGAGACACTATGCGTAGAACGATTCTCGCACGTCTTCAAGTGTAGCTTCTGGAGATGATGCTATGTAATAAAACCCATGTAATGAATGTTTCGGATCTTATTGCATCTTATGAATCTTATTGCTTCTTTGTAATGAGTGTTGGATAGTGTAAATGTTTGTCTTTAAATCGTCAAAATCATGTAATCATATTGAATTATAAGCACTTATGGCACAAACACTAAAATTCTCTATGATCCGTGTTGCAGATGCCGAACCACCGATCTAATCGCCTAATGAATCGAGGACGTGCGCCCACTCCTTGAACCAGTTGAACCCAATGGGGAACGTGGTGGCAACAACCGTGGCCGTGGCCGTGGCCATGGACGTGGAGGGATACCCTTCCACCTGGAGAATACTCCGCCGCCTGAGGAGAACATTCCTCCACCACCACCACCAAACCTGGCAGAAGTGATGGCACAACAGACCCAGCTTCTTGCAGCTCTTGTTGAAGGAGCAAACCATCGCCAGGGAGGTCAGCAGAATGACTTCCAAAGGAAGCTGGAGGGATTCCTGAAGCTAAGGCCACCTACCTATGATGGCACCGACCCTAACCCACTTGTAGCCGATGACTGGCTCAAGGAGATGGAGAAGAAGCTTGACCTCACTACTTTCACCGATGATGAGTGTGTTGGAGCTAGCCACACACCAGCTCACAGGTGCAGCACGCGCCTGGTGGGACAGTTTCAGTGATTCCCATGAGGACCCTGCCAACATCTCGTGGGATGAGTTCGCCGAAGCATTCACTGAGTATCACATTCCCAAGGGTATCATGGAGGCCAAAGCTGAGGAGTTCCGCAACATCAAGATGGGAAAGGACAGGGTGACTGAGTACACTACTCGTTTCACCAATCTTCTTCGCTATGCCCCTTCCTATGTTGTGAACTCTGAGAAGGAGAAGTTGTACTATTACCGCAAGGGACTCAACCCGCACATCAAGCTAAAGTTTGGCGGTATTGAGAGTAACATGTTGCATGCTCTGGTGGATCGCTGCATCCAGATCGAGAAAGATCATGCTGAAGCTGGAGAAGAGTATAGGGAGAGGAAGCGTAAGCCTAGGAGTCCTTCCGTGGCCGTGATCGCAAGAGGTTCCATAGAGATGCACCATCCAGGGAACGCTCTCGCCACAACAGGGATGACAACCCTGGATCGAGTAGGGGTAAGTGGAGGCTACACCGCCAAATACTCCCGCCCTGCTCAGGATCGTTACACCCGGGACCGTTATGCTCAGGACCGCAACACTCAGGACCGTTTCAACCGTCCCCGCTCAGCGAAGTGAACGCCCAGCACTAGAACCGCTCCGCACCAAGCACTAGGAAACTAGAAGGCACCCGCGCCAACCCCTACAGGCGGTACGCCTTTCACCTGCTTTGCTTGTGGCCAACCAGGTCACAAAGCTGCTGAGTGCCCTCAGAACTCAGCTGCTCAGAAGTCTCAGCTCAAGGGATCTGCTACTCGTGGACGTCTCAACCATCTAGACGCCTGAGGAAGCACAAGCTGCCCCTGACGTGGTGTACAGTATGTTTTTAGTTAATGGCAACACTGCATCAGTTCTATTTGACTCTGGAGCAACTTGTTCATACATATCATCCAAGTTTGCACGAGAGCATGACCTGCCTGTAACCCCACGTGAAAAGCCTATCATCACCAGCTCACCGTTAGGAGACCTAAAATGCACCCACATCTGTAAGGGAGTGAGTCTTACCATTGAGGGTCTTGTCTTTAAAGCCGACCTAACCCTTTTACCTTCCACTAGCCTAGATGTCATCCTAGGTATGGATTGGTTAACCATTCACCAAGAGTATCATATCATGTTCACCTAGATACGTCCAAGTGACCCACCCATCAGGCCATGTCATTAGATGTGAACCCCAGTCTGGAAAGTCCACCTCTATCCTATGTGCCCTTAAAGCAAGTTCAGAATCACAAAAGAGGAGAAGACAGTTCATGATGTGCCAGTAGTCAGAGACTATCCCGATGTATTCCCTGAAGAATTACCGGGTATGCCACCAGACCGTGATGTAGAGTTCATCATTGATCTGTTACTGGGAATAGGGACCCATTGCCAAGAGACCCTATCGCATGTCAGTTGATGAACTGGCTGAGCTTAAGAAATAGCTTGATGAGCTCATCTCGAAGGGATATATTAGACCCAGTGCTTCACCCTGGGGATCCCCTGTTCTGTTTGTCAAGAAGAAGGACAGGCTCAATGAGAATGTGCATTGATTACCAGAACTTGAACGCAGTCACCATCAAGAACAAGTACCCCCTGCCAAGAATTGATGATCTGCTTAATCAGCTTCGAGGTGCCAAGTATTTCTCCAAGATTGATCTCAGATCTGGCTATCATCAGATGAAGATTCGAGAGAGTGACATCCCGAAGACAGCTTTTGTGACGAGGTATGGACAGTTTGAGTTCACTGTGGTATCCTTCGGACTCACGAATGCTCCCGCATACTTCATGAACATGATGAATAAGGTTTTCATGGATGAACTGGATAAGTTCGTGGTGGTATTCATTGATGACATCCTTGTCTATTCACCCACCGCTGAAGAACATGAACATCATATGAGAACTGTGCTCGAGAAATTAGCCCAACATCAGCTCTACGCAAAGTTCAGCAAATGTGAGTTTTGGCTACAGGAAGTTGCCTTCCTAGGCCATGTACTATCAGCTGAAGGTGTCACAGTTGACCCAGCCAAGATTGAAGCTGTGAAAGAGTGGGATCAACCCCGTAATGTGACAGAAGTCAGAAGTTTCTTGGGATTGGCTGGATATTATCGCCGATTCATTAGAAACTTCTCCAAGATAGCCCGTCCAATGACCAATCTTCTGAAGAAGACCAAGGAGTTTGAATGGACGCCCGAGTGCGAACAAAGCTTCTAGGAATTGAAACAGAAGCTTACCACAACTCCTGTGCTAGCATTGCCTGATATCAGGCAAAGATTTCGTGGTCTATTGTGATGCATCCCGTCAAGGACTTGGTTGTGTATTGATGCAAGATGGAAGAGTAATAGCATTATGCTTCTCGACAGTTGAAAGAACACGAGAACCGTTACCCAACCCATGATCTTGAGTTAGCAGCAGTTGTGCATGCCTGAAGATCTGGAGGACACTACTTGATAGGCAACAAGTGTGATATCTATACGGATCACAAGAGCTTGAAGTACTTTTTCACTCAAGAAGATCTGAATATGAGGCAACGCCGATGGCTAGAGTTGATCAAGGACTATGACCTGGAAATTCACTATCATCCGGGAAAAGCTAATGTAGTCGCTAGATGCTCTCAGTCGCAAGAGTTACTGTCACACTTTGATCACTGAATCCGTACCACCTGAGCTCAAGGAAGAGATTGATGATTTCCAACTTGAGATACTACCGCATGGCTTGTTGAATGAGCTCCGCATACAGTATGATCTCACAGATCGCATCCGTCAAGCTCAGAAAAGATTGTGAAGAGATTGAATATCTCCGTGGTCTGATGAAACTAGGCTACAAGACCAACCACCATGAAGATGAACAAGGAACCATCTGGTTCAAGAACAGAATCTGTGTTCCATCTGACCAGTACTACGAGAGGAAATTCTGTCAGAAGCTCATGATTCTAAGTACTGTATTCACCCTAGAGGTTCAAAGATGTATCAAGACTTGAAGAAACACTTTTGGTGGAAAGGCATGAAGACAGACATTGCAGGACATGTGGCACGATGTGACACCTGTAATAGAGTCAAGGCTGAACATCAAAGGCCTGCAGGATTGCTAAGCCTCTTGACGTTCCCGAGTGGAAATGGGAGAGCATATCCATGGATTTCATAGTTGGATTGCCCCGTTCACAGAAAGGCAATGATTCCATCTGGGTGATTGTTGATCGCTTTGACCAAGATTGCTCACTTTGTACCAGTTAAGACCAAGACCAATGCCGAAAAACTAGCAGATCTATATATTGAGCATATTCTCAGACTGCATGGAGCTCCCTCTAGTATTGTATCTGATCGTGGTCCTCAATTTGTGTCCCTGATTCTGGGAAGCTCTGCACAAGTCCATTGGAACCAAACTTGATTTTCAGTACCGCTTACCACCCACAGACAGATGGACAGACTAGAATGAGTAAATCAGATCTTAGAAGACATGCTTCGCGCTAGTGTACTGAACTATGGCTCTGATTGGGAGAAATGCTTACCCTATGCTAGAGTTCTCTTACAACAACAGCTACCAAGCCAGTATCAAGATGTCACCATTTGAAGCTCTGTATGGCAGACCTTGTAAGACACCTCTGATGTGGTCCCAACTGGGAGAAAGATCATTCTTTGACTCCGCTAAGATTCAAGATGCAGAAGAAGGAGTTGCTCAAGTAAGGAGAATTTGAGAATTGCTCAAAGTCGATACAAGAGCTATGCTGACAAAAGGAGAAGAGAACTTGAGTTCAATGTGGGAGACTTCGTCTATCTCAAGGTATCCCCGCTACGTGGAACTGTCAGATTCCATGTGAAAGGAAAGCTTGCCCCTAGATTTGTTGGCCCATACAAGATTTGCAAGAGGATTGGAAAGCTCGCCTACAAACTTGAGCTACCTGAGGAATTGATGGGTGTACATCCCGTATTCCATGTCTCACAGCTACGCAAGTGTTTGAGAGTGCCCGATGAAGTAGTTCCAACTGATACACTTGACATTCAAGATACACTTGAGTATAAAGAACATCCTATCAGAATTCTGGGTAGAGATACCAAAGAGACCCTGAAGCAAGACTATTCCTATGTGCAAGATCCAATGGAGCAATCACACAGAGAGAGAAGCAACATGGGAGAAAGAGTCTGACCTCCGGCTACGATATCCTACCTCTTTCGAAGAGTACGTTACGCTTTAATCTCGGGGACGAGATTCTGTTAAGGGGGTAGGACTGTAACAACCCAGAAATCCACACACTAAAAATACCAACTACAAAATTTTTTCTTAAAACACCCATGTGATGATGAGTGTCATGTATAGAAAACCCAACCTAAGAGATGCATTAGGTCTAACCCCAACCCAAGTTAACACATAAGCATGGCATGTCATTAGTTAATTGTGTTTATTTAAATTCTAACAAATAAAGTATTGCATGCTTTGTTAATTCGAAATGTGATTTGGATTTCCATTTGAGTTATGATATGCTTAACAACTCCAATGAATTTGGTGCACCCATTTTGAATTCAAAATACCCAAACCCAAATTTGAATTCAAATCAAGGAAGAAGAAAAAGAAAACAGAAAAAGGAAATGAGGAAGAAGGCCTCGCAGCCCAGGCTGCTCGGCTTCACGGCCCAGCCAGCCCAACCGCGCCCACCTTGCACCGGCGTGCGCACGTACGCGGCCCACGAGCCGGCCCAGCGCATCGCCCGCGCACCCGTCTGCCTCGGTCGCAGCCGTTGCCCGCTAGACCCCGCATGTCAGCCACCCCCGTCTATAGTGTCGTCTTCCTCACCCACGCCTCAACCGCCTACGCGACCTGGCGCTCGACAGCAGTGGCAGGAGCGGGCCAGGGGGTCACGCCAGGGGCATGACCCTGCCCCCTTGCGCCGCGCCCACGCAACCCCGCATCACCGTCTGATGCGATGCACACGCCTCCAGCGCACTGATGCCATCCGTCCATGGGAGGCGTGGCACTCGGCTATAAAGCCAGCCCGCACGCCACTCACGCCCGGCACCTTAGCCTCTCCCTCAGCCTCCACCACCGCTTGGTGGCCCAGTAGCCGCACCACACCGAGAGAAGAGGGCCGTGAAGGGATTGTGAGAGGAGGATCGGAGCCCCCGCGCACTGCTGAAGTCACCGGAGCCGAGGGCGACGCCGTCATCGTCATCATGGTCGTGGGTCAGCACTGCACGGCACTGCTTCTGGAGCTACACGGCCGCAACTCGTCACTGCACCGCCATCCCTTCTTCCACAGCACCCACGGTGAGCCCCCGATTTTTTCCCCTGCTCGCCGCCGGACCTTACTACTCCGGCCATGGCGCTCCATACTGTGAGCGCGTAGGCCAAGGCCATCCCCAGCCTCTAGGCACACTACCACAGCACACTCACGTTGACCATGACCATCCTCGAGCCCTTGGACGCTGAAGACCTCTCCAAGTTCCCCGGACGCCGTAGCCGAGCACGCGTGCTACGCTCATGACGCCACCGCCATGGCGCAGTCACCACCGGAGCACCAGACCACCTCTGAGCACTAGACCACCATGCCGAACACCAGACCACCTCCGAGCACTAGACCACCGTGCCGAACACCACACCACCGGTCCGAGCACCCGACCACCGGTCCGAGCACTAGACCACCGTGCTGAGCACCAGACCACCGGTTCGAGCACTCGACCACCGGTCAGAGCACCGACCACCGTGGCCAGTACTACTAGGAGCGCCTGGCGCCTCCGTGACTCGCCCATCCCATTCGTTGAAGCCACGGGTAACTCACGCGCACGCCGTGACCACCCTGCTAGAGCCCCATGGTTCACCGCGTGCCTCACCGTCATCACTATGTCGCCGTGGCTGCCGGGACATCCCTACCGGCCACCTGGGGGTCCGAAGCCTCGCCTTGAGCCCTGGACGCCTTCGCCATGCACCCACGAAACCGTAGGAGCCCTCATCTGCCCAGCTTAGCTACTGGAGAGCCTGCGTGCGTGACCTCACCATCGGCGAGCACTGCTGAGCCGCCATTCGCCGTGGCCAGCGCCTCGGTGAGCCTCGGCCGCCACCTGGACCCCACCATCGCAGTCACCGTAGCCTGGGGTAGCCTTTCCCCTCCCTAATTGGACACCAGCACCGCCGCGGAGGCTCACAGCGAGCTCGCCGCTGGCAGCAGCACCGCCGTGGGAGAAACAGGGGAACACCCCCTCGCTGGCCACCTGTGGATCGTGAGCCGTGGACCATGGCCCAGTGGAGGCCCACGACCACGACATGGCAGCACCACAGTTTGCCACGTGTCCGGCCCAGCCTAGCCCAGACCGGCCCAACCCGAGCCCACCAGAGCCCGTTTGAGACCCGGACCATGGTGACCATTGACCGGTCAACGTTGACCGTTGATCTGGCCCCACATGTCAGTGTCACGAACACTCTGGACCCACACGGCAGACGCCGACGTCATGCTGACGTCACGACGACATCAACTGCTGGCGTCAGCAGCCAGGCCCCACCTGGCAGTGACCCTGACCGATGACAATTGACCGTTGACCGTTGACTGACGTTGACTTTGACGGGACCCACCTGTCAGTGACCCAATAGCCTCTGGCCCCACCTGTCGGAACTGACGACGTTGATGACGTCAGATGGACCCCACCAGTTAGCTCGGCACCGAGACGATGACGTCATGCTGACATCAGCACGCTACGTGGACCAGTCACCGCGTAACACGTGTCAGCCCAGAATTAATTCAGCCTTTTTCCATTTTCAGAAATAGATTTAAACTTCGGAAATTCATAACTAATTCATATGACCTCAGAAAAATACGAAACTAGGACCAAAATTCATCTAAAATCAAGCTCTACGCAATGAACCCATGTTTGAGTGCATTTGGCTCTTTTGAATTTTCATTACTTCTTTGTGCTATTCTATAGACGTCGCTAACGCGACTATAATGCGATCATTTGTAGACTCGGATGAGAATCAGATAGACGAAGATCGTGAGTATCGTGAGGAGTACGGAGATGACTACACTGAAGGTGCCACATCCCATCCAATCTCGTAGTACCTATTACGCATGGCTAAAATAGAAATGCTAGTGCTTTACTCTATAGTTATGATCACACTATGGTAGGACTTGCATGGTAGTATGCTTTCCTGATGGCCTTTACCTTGACGCAACCTTACCCCTGCTCACCCTGCTGTTAGGCTAGTCACACGCTTGCTTATTACTTCTACAAAGCTTACACTACATTGATGCGTGTTGGGAACTGGTGATAATTGAACTATGAGGAGAGTGCTGCGTGTGTGACTTGGGTGCGTGGAGGGTGAGGGTTGTGTCGACCAAGTTGGAGTAAACGACGAGCCTAGGGCAAGTCTTGCCATGGGGTGCTACCTGGGCACCCCTAGAATGGATACCTGTGGTGGGTAAATGGTATATGAGGTGGTCCTGGGTGTGAACCTGTGATGGGAGGAACCCGGGATGGAGGTGCTGTGGTGGCACGGTAAATGGAAACCCTGATGAAGACATTCTGGCTTGGTCAACCCTAAGGACTTACTAGTACTCAGATTCACCGGAAAGCCTTACGTACCACTCGCCCTATATGGTGCGGGACGGCCGGACTACTTGGTAGGATATTGCCACTACTGCTAGGTTGAAAGCGGACAGTGCGAGGGAGGTACGGGGTGCGGAGAATTTCCCCCACACCCTTCCGAGACTTCATGGAGACCTTGTGGACCCGGCTCATGACTCACAGTTTCAGCCACCCCAGACTAGACTTGGGGTGTAACAGGGCTGAATGGTAGAGTGGCATTATCCTAGGCTAGCAAGCGGCCGGAATCAGCCCAGTTGACGACGGTCAGCGAGGAAGGCGGATCTTGTGGTTATGTAAAACCTCTGTAGAGTGTATGGTTGATCGATCGATACATGTGCCGACTTGTTGGCTATGGACCTTTCCTGGGTTTCGCTTAAACTAGATAGAGAGATGAGTCCTTCTTTTCTCCCCCCTGGAAGTGAGTGTTCGGTCGTAGCCAGGGGCTACGGACCTTGAGGCAGTGCCGAGAGGGAGTTGGCCTGTCGACTGAGCGATGGTATGGTATGGTATGGTATGGTATGGTATGGTATGGTATGGTATGGTATGGTATGGTATGGGGATGATGGAGATGGTGGTATATGAGTCCCAGGATCGAAACCTGGCTCGGAAAAGGGAATGGAGTGGAATGTGTGTGGGAATGGTGTTAAAACTTGACAAACTATTATTATTTACTTGATATGCTAATGCATTGGAAACCCTAGCTTTATAGGTTCCTTTTGATTATATCCAACTTGTATCCAATTTCCACAAAGCAATGCTCATAGGGTTTGGAGTGGCCAGTATAAATCGTACTGATAAATTTTGGCATGCAGGTTCTGCTGAGGAGTATAGCTCTGAGGAGTTTGACGGTTGAGGGGATTCGTGCCTACGCTCGAGTTTGGCGATCTTATCTTCAAGCTGTTCTGAATGAATGCTATTTTTGATTCCGCCAATGCGGCGATGTAATAATTTATATAATTCCGCACTATTTGTACTCTGATATTATCGTTGTATGGATGTGATATTTGACTGGAATTTGGGTAATATGATCTACCACGGTCTTATTACACTTCAACTCTGTGGATTTTCCTTCGCGGAAATTGGGGTTGTTTCAGTAATTAGCATTGCTTTTTTTCCCTATTGCTGGCATCCTTATCGAATATTCTACGACATAATCTATTTGCCATGTTCCAAATTTCAAATACCTGAAGGTTTCTTTATGATTCTGACCAATCAGGGTTAGCACTGTAATAGTGCCATACATGTAAGGAAAGCTTTTGCCCAATGGTTTCAGATATTTTTAGGATATATATATCTGACATACGAACTGAATTGAAATCTCTTTCGTGTTTGTTTTTAGCCATTTTTGTTGTTACAACAGGCCATTTAGTCATATGATATTTTATATTTAACCTTCATGCATGAACTGAGTTAAAATATTTTTATGTTTCAATATGAATATCTAGACTTTCAGGAATTAATCTTTGTGCTTATTTTATGGTCCATGACTTTTGTACTATTCAGTGCTCTTTTGGGTGATGGCACTTCACAAGCATAAAAAATGCCAGAAATGTAAGCAAATACGTTGTTTTATCTTCTATCTTGCTTTGTCAGAGCCTACATATTCTTTGATGTTGAGCCAAGGTTTTTACCATCCTAATATTTCACAATTTTATAGTCATGTCTGTCGGCCTTCGAACATTTATTTCAGCAGGGTGCAGCACTAGACATGTATAACTAATTTGAACAGCAGAACATTACCTTATCTAAGAACACATTGTACACTTCTTATCAAGGAGGTCAAGTTTGGTTGTTTTCCCTTTTGTTCAGTAAGGTAGCCAAGGGACACCTGGACCCAGCTAGCCTATATGTTTCGTCTCCTGTTAAGATAATAGATCTGAGTGTTTCGTAACAAACTAATATTTCTCATGATGTAGTCACCAATGCAGATTAAATAATGAAAATATGTTCACTACTATTTGCAGCCTCAGTTTTCCCCCCTTTTTAGATCACAAAAAATGTTTATACAGTGCTACAGTATTGTTCATTCCTTCCATATGTTGTCTTTTCATAGTCCATTGGTTTTACCATTCCTAATGGCGTATCCCATATAGGACTGAGTTATGCCCAGATAAATCTGGCAACTACAACATGCTCAAATGTGCAGTCGTGCCTGTTCTTTCTTTGATCTCAGATCTTTTTGCCCAGGTTTGGTTCCACCTGCGCACATCTGTTGTTTCTTTCAGCTTTGCTTCTCGATGCTCTCTGCCCTCAGCGGTACAGGTGGTTGTTCATTCCCTTTATTCAATTTTCTGGTTAACTACGGTACACCTTTCTCAGTGAAACCATGTATAATTTCACTGGATGAATAAACTATTATGTTTTTGGAGAACATATGATGTTCGGCTGTTCGCTGGATGAATATAGCAGCTTATGCTTTGCCTTTTGGCTTCTACTGATGAAATGTACCTAAGCCCCACTGTCGATTAGGTGAATTAAATTTTTGGGTTCATCCAGGGGATTGCCGTTTACTTTCGTGGTTATTTCTCTCTAATCCTGACCATACAGACAGTTGATTGATTGAATTTTTGTTTAATATGCATGTTAAAAATGACAGTTGATAACCCTGCTCTGATTAAATGGTATTTGTTTGATATTTGTTGGCAGAGACTTAGAGTTTGGCTTAGAGTTAAGAAACACAAAGCATGATAAATACAACATGTATACATGTATACTCCCTTCCTTTCTGTTTACACACACCTGTGCATGCCTGTGATGTTTTCCTAGCACAGCCTAACTGCTACTCTTTTGCTTTCATGCCTATAGTAATATCCTACAGGCTCAAAGCACTTGGTGTTCTTTTTGCAGTTGAGTTCTGAACGACTGAAGTTATGCCCCTGGAATTAATCTTACAGGTGGTTCAGCTGGCATAGTGACCTGTAGTCTTCCGTACGCCTCCTATTATCTAAGCGAGCAGAACAATGAAGTCAAAAACTTTCGGGCTTTTCAAAAGGAGACATGCTATATCTTCTTAGATGAAAACAAAAGTGAAGTGTGCCGTTACTGTTTGCTTATGACAAAACATAACCTTAGGTGTGCACCATGTTGAGTGTCAAAACACCAACCTTTTGTGTATGTATACTTATTTCAGTATAATATTTAGTGAGCCTTCTGCTGTGATTCTAATCTCAGGCCGTATAAAATCTTCTAAGCAAGTGCCTAATTTTGTCTAAATTTTTGGTGTTTTTAGATGTAGGCTTCACAGATACTTTGGAATTGTTAGTTTCAGACCCTAGTCACCGAACACAGACAAAACAAGAAAAGAGGTTTTCAGCGTGTCATTAATCATTACCCGCGCTCAGCCTATGCGGGCGCGGCGGAGCGCGCCGGAACGTCCTAGTTATCGAAACAAGATCTTGAGGCTGCATGCATACATGCGTTCCCCACGTTCCGTTCGGCTCGGGCGTGAGGCTCCTGGCCTCGTTTGGCAGCCTAGAACACGGCCCACAAAGGAGTCCTACACCGATTCGATCTGCATGATGATTGATGCCACCATGTGCCCCCAACGCACAGCAGCCAAAATCCCCAATCAAGGCACATCGATCGAAGGACAATGCAAGTAACGTGTGATTCTACAGAGCCGTGCGAAGCTAATTAAAGTAATCAAGAGCCGATCCGCATGCAAGCACGAGCTGTCAAGCCGCAAGTGAGCCATCAAGTTGCGTCAAGCTGCAAGCAATCCTTTCAAGCGTCCGAGCCATATCCATTACTCGGATACTACGGCTCGTCGACTCTTCTACTCGACCATGAATCAATTAAGTCACGTTTTTAATATATTTTTTTAAATATTATTTAATCTTCATATATCTCCGGATTATTATCCATATGTCCCCGCGGCCATAACATAGCTACGTTCCGACTATCCATACAGCTTAGTCGGGATCACACCATACGCTCCGTGCACATTTTCTTTTATCGCGTAGCGCTTACTGCTCTAGTTTTCTTTTTAACGGTTGCAAAAATACTTGAGGAGTACGAACTCACATTTGTGAAGCATTGTTTACTCGCACGGTTCACATGGTCAAGGTCATGAACCTCACGACCATACGCCAGAGATACAAGTGCTTACATATAAGGGGTCAACTACTCAGGGAAATTACACAGCCTAGCAAGAGGAAGACATGAATTTTTTTATATGCATTTCATAACGCTGACACTTGCTCCTGACCTGTTATTTTACATGCATTTTATAATACTGGGACTTGCTCGTGACTTGATATCCTGAATATCAATAACTACAAAATTTTGTATATTTATCCTGCAGGGGACCAGATCTAGACCATGCCGCTGGGTGAGGTACGCGCCTCCGCGGGCTGCCTTACTCGGTCACCACGTCGCTGGGTGAGATACATGCCTTGGCAGTCTGTCTTACTTGGCCACTACTTCGTTGGGTGATACACGCTCTTCGCGCTGCCTTACTCAGCTACTACTCCACAAGACGAGGCTTGTTCACCTCCACGGCTTAGTCGGCACTAAGCTCGGGGGCTCAGCCATTGCCTCGGCTTAGTCAGCGTCACTCCGACTACGCTCGGGGGCTCGAATTCAAGGACGAAAGTATTAGGATATGTATATATCAGGATCAATTAGGCTCAATTAGAGAGATTCCTAGATTGGCTATTTCTATATATAGCCTAGGATAACTTCCTTGTACAGGTAATAGCTTACCATGTTTGTACTCTCCATGTATGCCTATTGGCTATATATATGAAAGGCTCCCCACCCACATAGGGTGTGTGGTGATTCTCTACATGGTATCAGAGACCTAGGTCCTCTTTCCTCCCTCCCTCCCACGACCAGACCTCTCTCTCCTCCTAGGTCGTCATGCCGACCTCCCCTGCCACCAGCCCCAGCCAATCTTCTAGCACCTTGGCCCCCACAGGCACCTCCGCTGCCCCAGCCATCCTCGTCGCCCCCTACGCGACGATCTCTGTCAAAAACCACATCCCGGTGACCCTGGAACTGGCCAAGCCCAACTTCAATCAGTGGGAGCCATTCTTCTCCTCCCTCTGCGGGAAATTTGGTCTTCTCTCGCACGTGGATGGCACGGCGAAGGCCAATCCCACTGACCCTGCTTGGGCCATCGCGGACTCCTACGTTCGCGGCTGGCTCCTTGGCTCCGCTGGGCCGGACGTCCTCGGCCTTGCTGCGGCGCCGAACCAGACTGCGCGCGAGCTCTGGGTCGCCATCAAGCGCCTCTTCGAGGCCAACAAGGCTCCGCGTGCCATCTTCCTGGGTCACGAGTTCCACTCCATGACCCAGGGCGATTCGTCCATCAACGATTACGCTCAGCGGATGAAGGCCACCGCCGATGCGCTCCGCGATGTTGGCCGCACCATCACTGACTCAGAGCTCGTCCTCAACTTCCTGCGCGGCCTCAATCCCCGCTTCGCTGGTACCCCGACAACATCGCTGATTCGCACCCCCTGTCGGACTTCGCCACCGCTCGCGAGAAGCGTGCTGAAGGAGGTTCGCCTCACCAACGAGGGCAACCGTTGCTACCCAGACCGCGTTCCACGCCTCGTGCGGCATAGCCTGCTGCACCATCTCTAGTACCACCAGCGACGGTTCCATCGCCGATCGCCATGGCGGCAACAACGACGGTTCCAGCAGCGGTGGCGGCCAAGCCTGTGGATAGGGATTAAGGCCAAGCCTCTGAAGTGTCAGCTGATATAGTGATGGCTTAGTCAGGATGTCTGTCAGTGGCAGTGTGTCAGGGGGAGAGTACTTGCTTATCAGTTTCTTAGTGGCAGTTTGTTCTTGACAGTTGATCACCATGGTGCATTGTAAGAACGTAGGTGGTGGTCCAGGTGACGACGAGAGGCGTCCTCCCCCTTCATCAGGCAGAGATAAGGGAAAGGGCTAGATGTAGGAGCCTACAAGAAGAAGTGTAAGCGGCTTGATAGAGATACACAGATGGACATTGCCATTGCAAAGGCAGCCACTAGCGCTGAGAGAGGTGGTAGAGGTGGTAGTCTCCGGATTGAGGATACAGATCCCGCTTGGGCTAACAGAGCTATACAGATGATAGCCGCGGTGCTCCTCGAGGCAGTGTCATGATTGGTGGTGTCTGTGTCAGTCTTGATGATCCACTAGAGGACACTACAGTAGACACAGAGACTGAGCAGCCACAGGTAGAGTAGCATGAGTCAGAGAAGCCTGAGCAGCCATAGGAGTAGAGGCTTCATCGGTTCACTTGCTCTCATACCACGGTCTCTCCCTGACCCGAGGGATCGAGACGCGGTGCTCGTGCACCACCTAGACCACGTGGTCCCCCACCAGTGGTTCACCTTGACTTGAGAGCAGCCACAGCTCGCAAAGTATAGGAGTTACGCTTTATTGAGTTCGAGCAATGGTTCCCACCTCAATGGGACCCTAGACCCTCAGAGGGCTTCTACATAGTGCTATAGGAGGACTTCTATAATGCCTATGTCAATAGTGAAGCCGTAATTAGATCTTAGCGAGTATGTCCACTGGAGGCGATAGTTGCAGCTGGAGGAGAGTAGGTCCGACCACTACTCACATACCTGCCTTGCTTGGTAGACCTTCTTGGGCAGACTGGTGCTTACATTGAGTCTTGGGTCTAGGAGTTCTACGCCTCTCTTTGGATTGACCTAGATCATAGGTACATTCACTTCAGTTTCAGAGGCCGTGATCATAGGCTATACAGCACCAGAGCTAGAGAGCTACTCAGACTTACAGAGTCACCCAACCGGCATCACTATGTCTGCTATAGAGACACTGAGCCACCGAGATGTCCTGATGGCGGAGAGGTTCCACCTACAGAGACAGTGAGAGCTTGCTTTCGTGAGCCATTCAGAGAGGGTTCTAGTTGTACTCCACGCGACCTCACACCTATGGCCCATCTCCTGAACGAGGTCATGAGGAGGACACTGCTGTCGAGGATTGGCTATCGAGAGGGCCTGACCCATATTCAGCTTTGGCTTGTGTCTCACTTGGTATCTCAGACAGCTTTCGATGTATGGGATGTCATCCTTTTAGAAATGGAGGACACTATAGCAGAGGGTTTCAAGGGTCATTATCAGCTTCCTTTTGCTCATTGGATTTGTTTCATTCTTATGAAGGAGGTTGATCAGATGGAACCTGAGTCAGTTGCAGCGTTGCGCGACAGCCTACATAGTCCCCAACCTACGACATGCACTAGCGGATGGGTTAGGGTCAAGGGAATAGGGCAGCTAGAGAGCCACGCCAGAGACCTATTATTCCCGAGATTGAGGAGGAGCAGGACGAGGCTATTAGAGGACTTGCAAAGATAGAGCTTGCAGAGTTAGAGGCTCAGCAGGAGGACGAGGCTTTGGATGACCTCCCATCTGATAACACAAACAAAGACTACCAGCGACTGCCTTAGATGCCTCCACGCCACACACAATAGAGAGGCCAGCGGCTCTAGCTCAGCTCCACCATAGGCTCCGCAGACAGACCCCACTCCTCCTAGCCAGACTTGACCCGATGCAGCGTGAGTAGAACCCGCTAGGCAGAGGAGTAGCAGCATTAGGCAGCAGCCTAGGCACAGATGCAGCTACATCAGGACCAGCTTCAGGCACAGTTGCTTGCCTTACAGCAAACCACGTTCGGTTTCATGGAGCACATCCTTATGGCTATTGGTGCTCCCCTATTCAGACCTCAGTTGCAGAAGCCTGGTCTAGCTACTACCTCCTCGGTCTTGACTCTAGCGTTATAGTCCAGTGAACTACAAAGTCAGAGACAGCTGCCAGCTCAGTTCGCCTAGCCCCTCCATGTAGGTCTCTCAGTGGTTTGCTTCTCCAAGCATAGGGCAGGCTCAGGGGGTTTACACCGATAGTAATTGGTTTCACTCCTACACCCTCTGAGTCAGTGACAATGCCCTCATGGAGTTTCTTTGCTTCGTTCAGTGAGCTCACAGGTCAACCCCACCCCTCTAGAGTTTTCAAGGACCTATGACTACTACAATGGCTCCTGTGCTCAGGATGACCACACACGATCCCATCTTTAGTAGCATCGACTGAGCATCATTGGTTATGAGTCAGCCTCCTTCTACTTCTTCAGTAATAGAGGCACCATCGATAGAGCCAGAGGCAATAGTGGCTCCTATTCCTCTAGAATCCGTATAGAGCCATAGGGTCCAGGCTGCTACTGCTACCGTCAGAGTCTCACTCGGTCGACCCCAGTTACAGAGACCACTTGAGCAGACCCATGGCCGCTTCACCACCACCTACACAGTCAGAGGGTCATCTTGAGTCAGTCAGGGTCAGGACAGCTCAGAGTTCTGAGTCCTCAGAGTCTGACATCAACGCTCCTTGCTGCTTAGTTAGAGTACACCCCATGGACCTATAGCCCGACTCGTTTGCTCCAGCCCACCGTAGGATCCTTAGTTTTTTGTGCTTGACGCCAAAAGGGGGAGAGAGAGTATGTTAGACTTATGGGGAGCGTCGTGAGATGGATTTGTTCTTTTGAGTGCTCTTTCATGCATATCATATTTACTTTCATGCTTGTGTGATGGATCATGTGACATGTGTGCTCTCTACTTTCATATATATGTCATGTCACTAGTTTATGCTCATTTGTTATGCTTCCACATTTTACTCCGATTAATATGAGCATAATGTTTTGTACTCGTGCTTCTTTCATATTCTTTGAGTACTTATGTTGGCTTGGTTTGTATAAGCATGCCTAACCCCTTGTTCTTATTGTCTCATGCTTATATAAACCAAGTATGTTGAAAACATCACCGATCTCTTATACACATACTCGATGTTGTTGTCATCAATCACCAAAAAGGGGGAGATTGAAAGCATCTAGGCCCCTAGTGGGTTTCGATGATTAATGACAACGTAAGATTATTGTGGCTAATGTGTTTTTGCAGAAACAATTTGAGTTAGGTCATGATAATGGTGATTGTTTGGGCAATCAAGGGTATTCATGCCACTGTTGATGGAAATCGTTTCGGTTTTCAAAGGATGGACAACAAGGCAAAGGATGGCTAGTTCTAAGTGTCGTTTGGTGTTGGAGAGACACTTAGATTAGTTTAGGGCTTTTTTCCTTTGGCCGAACTATTAAGGGGGGTATGAACTAGTAGCTTGACCTAGGTGAGTCTAATGTGTTTGGTGTGGTGCACACTTGTAAAACTTAGCACTAGGTAGATCTAAGTTAGCCCAAAGATCATTTGAAGTCAACCCCATTCACAAAGTACCTTGAATTTGGAGTGCTTGGAGGTGTGACAGAGGGACTGAACGCTGGTCCTCGTGGGACCGGATGTGCCCGGTCAGTGTAACACAGTGCAGAGGAAGACCTACAATCGACTGGACTCTAACACAGTGAACTGACCAGACACGACTGTGCCTAGGGTTTGGTCTTCTATGAGGACCGGATGTTGTGCCCGTGGCACCGGACGCTTGAGGCCAGCGCGTCCGATCCAATGCAGAGAGGTTCCAGAGAAGAAGGAATTTGTTGACCGGACGTGTCCTGTCAGTGTGGACTAGAGCCTAGCAGAGTCAGGTCACACTAGCCGTTGCCCTGTCAGTGCTGGCGTCATGTAGCCGTTGGCTACTGACCGGACGCATTTCGGTCACCCCGACAGGCGCCCTTCGGTCATCACTGTAAAATGCTGAGTTAGACCTCAACGGGTTGTTTGAAAGTGGGGGCTATATATACATCTCCTACTCGTCCAACATACCTCTCTTGCTCATTGTTCAGCTGAGGCAACAATTTGGAGTTCAAGTGAGAGCAAGTGCCTAGTGAGGTGATTGAGATTTCATAATCCAAGATTAAGGACTCATTAGTGTTTAGAGAGTAGCAAGTGTGCATCCACCTTCCTCATTAGCCTTGTTTGGGTCAAGTGAGAGTTTGTGCTTGTTACTCTTGGTGATCGGCATCACCTAGACGGCTGGTGGTGATTGAGAGCTTGGTGATCATCCGACGGAGTTTGCGGATGACCCAACTCATCTCGTGAGTGGTTGTGGGCGATTCACCATGCTAGAATGGTGAAGAATCAGCTCGTAGAGAGCACTTGATCCTTGTGTGGATCAAGATGGAGTGATACCCTTGCGCGGGTGCTCCAACGGGGACTAGTGGGGAGTGCCGGACTCTCCGATACCTCGGCAAAACATCGCCGTGTTCCTTCCCTCTCTTTACTTTGATCATTTACTTTGAGCTATTCAATACTTGTCTTACAATCATAGAATTGCCATGCTAGAATAGGATTGAAACCTAGGTTGCTAAACTCTTTGTGCGATAGAACAATAGGATACACAATTAGGCACTAGGTTGAAGTGGGGCTAAGTATAGGACTTAATTATTGCAAGAATTTTTAGAAAAGGCCCAATTCACCCTCTCTTGGGCATCTTGATCCTTTCAATTGGTTATCAAAGCCGAGTGCTCTTTGATTTAGGCTTAGCCGCCTAGAGCAAGATGTCTCATGGGGATGGACCCCTCCCTACATTGAGGGAGATGATTTTCCTTATTGGAAAATTCACATGGAGGCGTACCTAGAGGCTATAGACGTTGGAGTGCTTAGAGCTGCCACTCAAGGCTTCCCAAAACCTAAGGATCCCACCGACCTTGTTGGTGATGAGGCCAATTACGAAAAGTGGAATGCAAAGGCCAAAAACACCCTCTTTAGAGGCCTTTGCAAGGATGTCTTCAACTATGTCCGAAACCACAAAGACTCCCATGCACTATGGTCCAGACATTTGTATATATATATATATATATATATATATATCTATATATATATATATATATATATATATATATATATATTAGAAACTCAGTTAGAAAGATATCAACATTTTTTTGGGAACAAACGCTTCATTCATTAAGGTGAAACATTAGTAGAAAATTATGCAAGAAGCTAGGGGGATTGCCAAACAAAATCATGAAAAAGAAATTAAGGAGTGCTGGGCACATAGATGAGCTGCATGGTTTGCCGATCTTCTTGTGTACACCAGTCTGAAGGACGTGAAGCTCGCACCAACTCTTCCACCTCGTTTAGAATTGTCGCAATTTCCGAACGATGAATACCTCTATTCTTCCAAAGAGAACCATCACCTGACAATCTGTCTCGGCCACAATATGGTCCTGCCAGAATTAGACGGACCCCTTCCCTGAGTGCCTCTGCTTCAGCTGATAGAGCCGATCCAACTGAGCTCAGCCGCCACGCAGAGGCCACCCATAGTTGACCTGAGCTGCAGCGCACCACTGCTCCAACTGCTCCTACACATGAGTTCTGCACCAAAGGCACCATCTATATTGACTTTCAAGAAGCCTTCATCCGGTTTCCTCCATCTCTGTTTTTCCTATGCCGATCGTCTCCCATCTTCTGGAGTTTGGGAACTAGTGATAGGTGGAAGCATGCCTCCAGCACCCAGTCCACCACTAGCCTTGGTTTGATTGGTGATTTTCCATGTCGTCGATCATTCCTGGAGTTCCAAAGTGACCACATACCACACAAGATCACTTCTCAGTCTCCATCTTTACAGCAAGAGGTGTCCAACAAGTCCCTTGTCTAGATTCTTGGGTTTAGCTTGGGGACTTGATACCCATGAGAGATTTGAGCTTTTCCCAAAAATTGATAGCATACGTACATTGTGTCAACACATAATAAGTAGACTCCTCACCATCGCCACAAAAGCCACACACTCCTATTTGCTCAATATGTTGACGATGGAGATTTGCTCTACATGTTATAAGTTATGGGATACTCTCCACCAGAAGACCTTACTTTTGGTGGCACTTTGCATCTCCATAATCGTTGCCAGTGGGGATCGTTAAGAGCGGCCGAGTGAGATGTCGCGCCATAGAAACTCATTTAGAAAAATATGATAATGTGCATCAACATTTAGATACAAGATCACTAACAACAAGGGAGAATTAAAGGCCTCCAATCCAAGAACGTTTGATCACGATGAATAAGAAAAAGGGTATTTCTAATCCTATATTGGACTAGAATACTGCATGATTTTTTTTCTAAATATATGGAGAAAGTACTTCACTTTCTAAATATATCCTTCTTCACTGTGGACTGGTGATTTGATAGCCCTTGTGAGTCGTGAACACCAATATTGGTAGCTTCGCTCTGTGGTCCAGCTAGCCATCATCGAAGCAGAGAGCGATCAGCGATCAGGTAAGAGTAAACAATACTGACACCTGCAAATTCAAATAGTGATAAATGACTATAGTATAAATAAATTCCCACCAGTCACTCTTTTTTTCCTTCTATTGCTTATTATTGTAGTAAGTGCTAATGAAAACCACGATAGTTGAATAAATAAAATAAATTAAAAGGTTCATTTAGGACGATCCTCGTAAGATATCTATGGACACATGTCATGGATTCACGACACGTGTGCATACAGAATCATCCCACATGTGTTACGTTGGATGATTTTGATTACGTGAACACGTACGGTAAATCTACACACAATGCTCGTGGCTACTCGTAGGGACAGTCTCCAATGAAGAGGATGATGATGGCACTATGCGGGGCTTGGCCCACGTGTTAGCCAGCTGAGAGATGGGGTGCGTGCAGCATGCTGGCTCTCAATTGGGCTCAAGGCATGTACAATTGATTGATTACATGCGAGTACGGAGAAGAGAGGGATCGGAGAGGTTTGGTTGGGCCAGGCTTTATGTGGATTTAGTTCCAATAAGGTTCAAGAATTTATGAATAGGCGGTTTTCTATTTATTTGGATTAGCACACCGGTAGAGTTTGAATTTAACATCTCAAATTTCCCTAAAAATACAAATAGACAACAATGAGAACCCAATCACACATGCAAGCATGATTCACATTTTAAATGCACAAAATTTTAGTTAACTAAATTCAAATTATGGTGAGTTGAGAGCTTCGACCTTATGTTGACTTTCAAATGTAAAATTCAAACATTTTACTAAAGTTCTTTTTATAAATCCACATGATTTGCATTTATATATACACTAAAAATCACGTTGTGCTATACTGCTGATATGCTAGGAGGCGTGAATCTTTCGGTCCGTCCAGGTCGGACGGAAGTCGTCCGCCGATCACCAGCAAAATTACGATGGTTAAGCAGCGGCCCACAGGAGCACGGCCCACCCGGCAGCCCAGGAGCGCGCGACAAGCGCCCGCTAGACGCGGAGCGCATGCTCACGTTACGTTCCATGTAGGTAGTTTTTCTTTTTCTTTTTCTGTTTCTTTTTTCCTTTTACTTTTCTATAGGTGGTCTTTTATTGTTCTTATTTTTTTATATTTTTTATTTTAACCTAATTAATTGTTTTATTTATGCCATTTTCTGTCACATGATCTTTTTCCTTCCTTTGTTTGTTTTTTTATTCGTCGGTGCACACACATGTCCTGCATCCATCACGTACTGTGTACTTCCTTTTCTTTTTTGTTTTGTTACCTTTCGTTCATTTCTTTTTCCTTTTTTCTTTGTTCCTTTTTTTGTGTTATTTTATTCTTCTTTTTTAATTTTCTTTATATTTTTATCTTTCATTTATTCACTTTTTCTTTTACTGTAATTAATTATTTTTCTTTATTTTCATGTTTTGTGTTTTTTATTTTTTCCTACCTTCTTATTTATTTTGGTTTAATTTTGTTTGTTTTTTATTTGCATTTTCTTCATATCTTTTTGTGATTTTTATGTAGTATATATGTGATGTTTTAAGATGTATTTTGGGATGTTCAACTAATATAATTGAGATGTTACACAATTATCTTTGAGTATTTATGTAGTATCCGTGAGATGTTTCATGGTTTGTTTTAGGTTGTTCAAGTAGTATCCATGTGATGTTTTCTTTTATTTTTCTTCATTTGTTAGGTTTTTTCCCTTTTATATCTTTTGTTTCCCCTTGTGTTTTGTTTAATCTTTTATTAACTTCTTTTCTAATTAATTAATTAATTAATTTGTTTATTTCTATTTATTTATAGCGTTTGTTATTTATTTTTTATTTTCCTTTTTCTTCTTCTTTATTTACTATAATTATTTTTTATTTTCATGTTTTGTTTTTTAATTTCCTATATTCCATGGTATACACGTGATGTTCGCGTAGTTTATATGTGTTATTCCATGATGTACTTAAGAATGTTCAGATAATATAAATGGGATGTTCACGTAAATATATTTGATGTTATAATGTAATTTGTGATGTTCATGTGATATAAATAGGATTTTCCATCATTGTCTTTGAGTATCCACGTAGCACGCATGAGATGTTTCGATATATTTTAGGTTGTTAAATTAGTATCCTTGTGACGTTCTCTTTTATTATTCTTTATTTGGTGGCTTTTCTCATTTTTTATTATTTTTTCCCATAGGTTTTGTTCAACCTTTATTAATTATTTTTCTATTTAAGTTATTTATTTATTTCCTTATATTCATAACATTTTTATTTTTTATTCTTCTTTATTTTACTCTAATTCATTCTTTTTATTTTCATGTTTTTTCTTATATTCAATTATATACATGTGATGTTCACTTAATATATACGTAATGTTCTATAATGTACTTTGAGATATTCATGCATTATACATTTATTCTATGATATATTTTATTATTCCACGAGACGTCCATGCTATATTTTGGTCTAGAACGTTATTTTGTTGAGAGTGGAATACCTTTTTTTTTGCCTTAAATGATCTAATATGGTTTAATAATATAAATATTTCATAACTGAAAAACAAAACATCTATATGGTGCAGTGGTGGACAACTAATTTCTTAGCTCAATAGGTCTTGTGTTCAATTCAATTCAAACTCCCTTTGACATAATATTTTTTGATCCTATTTCTTCTTTCTATTGCATTCACGTGTGTGAACATCGTAGCGGGAACAAGAGCTGGGACGGAGCGCATGGGGCGGGTCGCGGGAAGACGGGAAGCCGAGCTGGGCCGGAAGCTCGCACACGCACGGGCGGGGACTCGAGCTGGGCCGGAAGCGCGGGGCGAGCCAGGTCGCGGGGCGCGCGTGCGACTGTGCGAGGGCAGCAAGCTTCCTTGGTCGACGCAGCGCAACGTGCCACCCTGGTCGGCATATAGCACGACCCTCTAGGAGGTATAGCTGCGTGAAGCAGGACCATGGGTGGCACTGCCATATGCATGGCCGGAGCCACGGAGGCACCAACAGCTTGCCGGAGCCGCGGAGGCACGACCACCGCGGCACCGGAAACGTGGCTCCAGTTATTTTTGCGGTGCACTTGCCGGTGCGGCCAAAACAATCGCGGCCGCCGCGGGGCGTTTAGTGTGATTATCCGCTTGTTTTGGCCGCCAGCGCAGGAAACGCGGACACAAACACTCCGTGACCGTGCAGATTCAACATGTCAGTTTTAGCCCAAATTCAAATTTGACCAAATTAGGAGAAAGTTGGCATGTTCTTTTATATCAAGAAGAAATGGACACCTAAATTCGTCGCAATCAAGCACGAACTTGGGTGGGTCTATCTAAACGAGCTAAACTCAATCCCTCATTTATCATTTATTTACACGGCATTTGCACTGTGACTGTGAGTGCCCGAGAGTGCATAACCCTGTCGCTTCTCCACTCTGTCCACCACGGTACTGTACTGAGCCGGTAACAAGCCTCGTGCTGTTCTTTTATCATTTATTCCTACGTGAAGCACAGATGGGGATGACGAGTGGGATCCATATGTCAGTGAGAGGAGGGAGAGGGAGTAGTAGAGGTATTTTAGTCCTATTCCAAAATACGGTGGTCTACACGTGGATGTGGGACATAGTCCTGCTAGGATTCTCTATATGCAATCATAGTAGGACTGCTACCTTGTAATCTTCCTATATGTAATCCTAGTATGACCTGCTACCTTGTAATCTCCCTATATGCAATCCTAGTAGGACTACTACTTTGTAATCCGACTAGCATTCATATATTGTAATCGACTAGGAATTCTGTCTCTTGGACTATATAAAGGAGGGCAGAGCTCCCTAGATCAGCAGAGGCAGCAAATGTACAACACATCATACACAACACCCCAACGCAAAGGCACCACGACTAACTGGACTAGGGGTATTACGCTATTCAGTGGCATAAACCAGTATAAATCGTTGTCTCTTGCGTTTACCGTCGAGTTCTGCATACGCCGAAGCCCATCAATCATCGTCCCGAGTAACTCCGTGACGTATTGCCGGTCATCAAACACCGACAGCTGCGCACGTCAGGTAGGGGCTTTTGGCGAAAACGCGGTTGAGAGCTCCATGGACCTCAAGATCACATTTCGGACAGGGATTTTCTCATCAAACGTTTGACGCAGCTCGACGTCATGATGCGAGATCATGCGGCGTCGTACTCCAACTCGTCATCCTCGACGATATTCAGAGTCAGCCAAACTTTCGATGCAGATCCCAGCACGGAACACGGCACGGGGCTGACGACTTCGAAGTCTGTCACCATGCCCGCGTTCCATAACAACTTCAGCAATAAGATGCGTCTCTCCGGACTTTCACCAAGATCAATCAGCAAGATCTTAACAAAAATCGGAAAGTCACGTCCACCCTATATCGAGGCATGAACCTGGAGTTCTAGTCGGACTCATCTATTGTCGGTTACGTCAAAGTAGCATATATCAACAAGGAGCACGGATCTACAACAGCCATGCAAGTCAATTCAAGTTGATATCTACCAGCCGCAATGGAAATTGTGATACATTAATGATACTGGACAGGAGTGCATCCAGAAAGCCATGCAAGCTAATATGTAACTCCATATAGCTCCTAGAATCGGCGCATTCTCAGCGCCCCTGGTTACTGTTCACGTCCGTTCGACCAACTGGATCGCGCCGTATGTGTTTGATTGCGCTGGCCCACCCCAGCCCACGTGCTCTGTTCCGAGAGCTTGTGCGTGTCAAGGCCTCCTTTTGGTGTCCTGTGATTGCCTGGCCCGTTCCTCGCTCCGTCTGTCACCAGCTCGCCTCTTCCTCGCTCCCTCCGTCGCATTAACAGTCTGTGGTAAATAAATTGCTGCCCCAACACCTCTCCCCGTTCACCTCTTCTTCGCTCCCAGCGGCCGCGCTTACTCTTCCCTGGCCACGGCGCGCCGATGCCAGCGCGCAACCCCTGCCGGTAGCTGCGGCCGCGGACGCGGCGGCCGGCACTGCTGGCCACCTGCCTGCGCCAGAACGAAGAGAGGCGGCGACGACCACGCCTCTCCCAGACCTACCACAGCTCCGCAATCAACAGCGCCGGGCTGCTGCCAGCGCGATTCCTACACCTCCGTCCGTATTCTTCTCCGTAGGTCGGCAACGCCGCCGCTCTTCCTGGCCGGATTCCTCCGCTGCATCGTCGACTCCTTGATCTCTGCAGCCCCGGCAATCGTACGTGTCCGGCGGTCATCCGGTGGGTCACTAAAAATTCTTTTTCTCAGATCCTTCCTCCCACTTTTTTTTCTGCCAGATCTGTTAGATACTATTCCATGGCTTGTGCTATTTGGCTATGGGCCTATTGTTCCATGCTTATGGTACTTACTGATGCCACTGAAACTGTTTTCTTAAAGCAAATCTTCTTCTCTGTTAGTAGAGATGAGCTATGTCACTATATGTACTTTCATGAGGTTCAAAAGGCTTCAAACAGTTATGCTGACAGGTAATTGTAACAACCTAGAAATCCATACACCAAAAATACCAACTACAAAATTTTTCTTAAAACACCCATGTGATGATGAGTGTCATGTATAGAAAACCCAACCTAAGAGATGCATTAGGTCTAACCCCAACCCAAGTTAACACATAAGCATGGCATGTCATTAGTTAATTGTGTTTATTTAAATTCTAACAAATAAAGTATTGCATGCTTTGTTAATTCGAAATGTGATTTGGATTTCCATTTGAGTTATGATATGCTTAACAACTCCAATGAATTTGGTGCACCCATTTTGAATTCAAAATACCCAAACCCAAATTTGAATTCAAATCAAGGAAGAAGAAAAAGAAAACAGAAAAAAGGAAATGAGGAAGAAGGCCTCGCAGCCCCAGGCTGCTCGGCTTCGCGGCCCAGCCAGCCCAACCACGCCCACCTTGCACCGGCGTGCGCGCGTACGCGGGCCCACGAGCCGGCCCAGCGGCATCGCCCGCGCACCCGTCTGCCTCGCTCGCAGCCGTTGCCCGCTAGAACCCCGCATGTCAGCAACCCCCGTCTACAGTGTCGTCTTCCTCACCCACGCCTCAACCGCCTACGCGACCGACGCCCGACAGCAGTGGCAAGGAGCGGGCCAGGGGGTCACGCCCGGGGCATGACCCCTGCCCCCCTTGTGCCGCGCCCACGCAACCCCGCATCACCGTCTGATGCGATGCACACGCCTCCACCGCACGATGCCATCCGCCATGGGAGGCGTGGCACTCGGCTATAAAAGCCAGCCCGCACGCCGCTCACGCCCGGCGCCTTAGCCTCTCCCTCAGCCTCCACCGCCGCTTGGTGGCCCCAGCAGCCTCACCACACCGAGAGTAAGAGGGCCGTGAAGGGATTGTGAGAGGAGGATCGGAGCCCCCCACGCACTGCCGAAGTCGCCGGAGCCGAGGGCGACGCCGTCGTCGTCATCACGGTCGCGGGTCGGCACTGCACGGCACTGCTTCTGGAGCTACACGGCCGCAACTCATCACTGCATCGCCATCCCTTCTTCCACAGCACCCATGGTGAGCCCCCGATTTTTCCCCTGCTCGCCGCCGGACCTTGCTACTCCGGCCATGGCGCTCCATACTGTGAGCGCGTAGGCCAAGGCCATCCTCGGCCTCTAGGCACACACCAGCACAGCACACTCACATTGACCGTGACCATCCTCGAGCCCTTTGGACGCTGAAGACCTCTCCAAGTTCCCCGGACACCGTAGCCGAGCACGCGTGCTACGCTCACGACGCCGCCCGCCATGGCGCAGCCACCACCGGAGCACCAGACCACCTCCGAGCACTAGACCACCGTGCCGAACACCAGACCACCTCCGAGCACTAGACCACCGTGCCAAACACCAGACCACCGGTCTGAGCCACCCGACCACCGGTCGAGAACCAGACCACCGTGCTGAGCACCAGACACCGGTCGAGCACCCGACCACCGGTCAGAGCACCGACCACGTGGCCAGTACTGCGTGAGCACCTGGCGCCTCCGTGACTCGCCCGTCCCGTTCGCTGAAGCCACGGGTAACTCAGGCGCACGCCGTGACCACCCCGCTGGAGCTCGTGGTTCACCCGCGTGCCGCATCGTCGTCACTACGTCGCCGTGGCCTGCCGGGACATCCCTACCGGCCACCTAGGGGTCCGAAGCCTCGCCTTGAGCCCTGGACGCCTTCGCCATGCACCCACGAAACCGCAGGAGCCCTATCTGCCCAGCGTAGCTACTTGAGAGCCTGCATGTGGCGACCTCGCCACCGGCGAGCACTGCCGAGCCGCTGTTCGCCATGGCTAGCGCACGGTAGGGAGTCCCCGGCCGCCACCTGACCCAACCATCGCAGTCCCGTAGCCTAGGGTAGCCTTTCCCCTCCCCAATTGGACACCAGCACCGCCGCGGAGGCTCACAGCGAGCTCGCCGCTGGCAGCAGCACCGCCGCGGGAGAAACAGGGGAACACCCCCTCGCTAGCCACCCGTGCATGAACCCGGTGCACGTGAACCATAGACAGAGAAGAGAGGGGTGGACGCGGCTCACCAGAAGAAGACGCGGTCCACCGTAGACCGGCGCATCTGTCCACCGTGGACCGTGAGCCGTGGACCATGGCCCAGTGGAGGCCCACGACCACGACGTGGCAGCACCATAGTTTGCCATGTGTCCGGCCCAGACCGGCCCAACCCGAGCCAACCAGAGCCCGTTTGAGACCCAGACCATGGTGACCGTTGACCGGTCAACGTTGACCGTTGATCTGGCCCCATATGTCAGTGTCACAGACACTCTGGACCCACACGGCAGACGCCGACGTCATGCTGACGTCACGACGACATCAGCTGCTGGCGTCAGCAGCCAGGCCCCACCTGGCAGTGACCCCTGACCGATGACAATTGACCATTGACCGTTGACCGCCGTTGACTGACGTTGACTTTGACGGGACCCACCTATCAGTGACCCAATAGCCTCTGGCCCCACCTGTCGGAACTGACGACGTTGATGACGTCAGCTGGACCCCACCAGTCAGCTCGGCACTGAGACGATGACGTCATGCTGACGTCAGCACGCTACGTGGACCAGTCACCGCGTAACACGTGTCAGCCCAGAATTAATTCAGCCTTTTTCCATTTTCAGAAATAGATTTAAACTTTGGAAATTCATAACTAATTCATATGACCTCAGAAAAATACAAAACCAGGACCAAAATTCATCTAAAATCAAGCTCTACACAATGAACCCATGTTTGAGTGCATTTGGCTCTTTTGAATTTTCATTGCTTCTTTGTGCTATTCTATAGACGTCGCTAACGTGACTATAATGCGATCGTTTGTAGACTCGGAGGAGAATTAGACAGACGAGGATCGTGAGTATCGTGAGGAGTACGGAGATGACTACACTGAAGGTGCCACATCCCACCCAATCTCATAGCACCTATTACGCATGGCTAAATAGAACTGCTAGTGCTTTACTTTCATTGTTATAATCACTACTATGATAGGACTTGCATGGTAGTATGCTTTCTTGATGGCCTTTACCTTGACGCAACCTTACCCCTGCATCACCCTGCTAGTTAGGTTAGATCACACGCTTACTGCCTAAATATTTCATTGCTTATACTTCTACTACGCTTATACTACATTGATGGTGGTGGAAACTGTGATACGGGATATGGGGAGAGTGTGCGTGTGTGACTTGGGTGTCGTGGAGGGTGAGGGTTGTGTCGACCAAGTTGGAGTATACGACGAGCCTGGGGCAAGTCTTGCCGTGGGGTGCTACCTGGGCACCCCTGGAAATGGATACCTATGGTGGGTAAATGGTAATGAGGTGGTCCTGGGTGTGAACCTGTGATGGGAGGAGCCTCGGATGGAGGTGCTGTGGTGGCACGGTAAATGGAAACCCTGATGGAGACATTCTGGCTTGGTCAACCCTAAGGACTTACTAGTACTCAGATTCACCGGGAAGCCTTACGTACCACTCGCCCTATATGGTGCGGGACGGCCGGACTACTTGGTAGGATATTGCCACTACTGCTAGGTTGATAGCGGACAGTGTAAGGAGGTACGGGGCGCGGAGGATTTCCCCCACACCCTTCTGAGACTTCATGGAGACCTTGTGGACCCAGCTCATGACTCACAGTTTCAGCCACCCCAGATTAGACTTGGGGTGTACCAGGGCTGAATGGTAGAGTGGCATTATCCTAGGCTAGCAAGCGGCCGGAATCAGCCCAGTTGACGACGGTCAGTGAGGAAGGCAGGATCTTGTGGTTATGTAAAACCTCTGCAGAGTGTATGGTTGATCGATCGATACATGTGCTGACTTGTCGGCTATGGACCTTTCCTAGGTTTCGCTTAAACTAGATAGATGAGATGAGTCCTTCTTTTCTCCCCCTGGAAGTGAGTGTTCGGTCGTAGCCAGGGGCTACGGGCCTTGAGACAGTGCCGAGAGGGAGTTGGCCTATCGACTGAGCGATGATATGGTAGTGGTATGGTGATGGTGTGGAGATGGTGGTATGTCGATCCCAGGATCGAAACCTAGCTCTGGAATGGGAATGGGGTGGAATGTGTGTGGGAATGGTGTTAAAACTTGACCATACTTATTATATACTTGATATGCTAAATACATAGGAAACCCCAGCCTTATAGGTTCCTTTTGACTATATCCAACTTGCATCCAATTTCCACAAAGCAATGCTCATAGGGTTGGGAGTGGCCAGTACAAATCGTACTGATAAATTTTGGCACACAGGTTCTGCTGAGGAGTATAGCTCCGAGGAGTTTGACGGTTGAGGGGTTCGTGCCTACGCTCGAGTTTGGCGATCTTATCTTCAAGCCTGTTCTGAATGAATGCTACTTTTGATTCCGCCAATGCGGCGATGTAATAATTTATGTAATTCCGCACTATTTGTACTCTGATATTATCGTTGTATGGATGTGATATTCGACTGGAATTTGGGTAATATGATCTACCACGGTCTTATTACACTTCAACTCTGTGGATTTCCCTTCGCGGAAATTGGGGTTGTTTCAGTTGGTATCAGAGCCATACTTGACCATAGGACGAAACCCTTAGAAATGGACGATAGAATAGGACGTGGACAGCCCTTCTTTCGGTTATATACCGACCCTGCATTTACTTTTATGCAAGGCTTATCTATTATTGACCTGCTAACACCTGTTCCCTTAAAACATGCAGATGGCAACGAACGTCGACTGGCCGCCTCTAGGACCGCTACCTCTGGACCACGCCAAGCTTACCTTTGACCTACGTGAGCTCAGGGGGTTTTGCACAGACCCTCTGCCGAGTTCTCGTCATGTTAGGTGTCCCCGACGAGCTTGTCAAGGTCACCTGCACCGGGAAGCCAGCTCAGGAAGGAGGAATCGAAGGACCGATTGTCACCTCAGTGAGTTCCCAGCTAGCACTACCTTACCTTCTGTCCCAGCTTTCACCGAGTTGACTATAGAGGACACCGTCGAGGAGGGACTGTGAGCTATCTCGCACAAGGCACTTCGTAGAGTGATGAGGGACCACTACGAGCACCTGAAGACGACAGAGTTCCATCTACTTCCCCAGGCCCTCGACCTCAGCCTTACCCCTAGTGAGCAGAGTTTTGCAGCTAGCAGAGTTATCCTTGCTGAGGAGGACAGATGCCTTCGCGTCTCAGCTATTCACCTACTGGAGCAGGATAGGTATGTGACCTAGCTGGAGCAGAGGAGACGTCAGGACCAGGCCCTTCGGTGGGAGTACCAGGAGCGAGACTCGCAGGGAGCATAGGAGCGAGCTAGTCTACTGGAGACAGTTGCCAAGCTATAGGATGAGCTCAACCATCATGAGGAAGTCCATAGAGCCGAGGTCGATGACTTACAGGACAAAGCCGCCGACCTAGGCAACAGGAACTGCTACCTCGACAGTAAGGTCTTAGAGTTGCAGAGAGAGTTAGACAACAAGAAGGCCGAGTTCAACCGCAGAGGAGATAGAGAGAGATCCAAGGGGATTGACATGCTGAAGATCCAGTCTCGAAACAAGACCATGACTCAAGATCTAGAAGAGTTCAGAAAGAAGGCCAGTTCGCAACCAGGGTCACCTGATCGAGGCACTCAGGCAGAACGAGTACCTACAGGACAAGTGTGAGAGGACTCGACAGGCCTGGCAGAAGTCTAATAGGAAGCGCCTCAGGGAGATGAAGGGTATGTGGGATCAGCTACCCAAGGAGATTCGCAGCAAGACGAAGCCTAGGATAGAGGAGTTTGAGTTAGCCCCGACTCGCCTCAACCTAGACGCCTGCCC